>NC_138770.1:195369010-195519010 GCF_965119305.1 Pelophylax lessonae
GTCCTCAAAGAGGGTGAGTGAAGGTCCTCTAAGATTTGGGATGGCAATAACAGGCCGTCATTGGTCACCGTGCACCAAAGAGTCTCTCCTAGTTTGGCAGATACAGGTACGGGAGCTGGGGAGAGACGCAGTATCTTAAGATGGCTGCGCAGGCTTACACCGTGGTTAGGCTGTGTACACTGTTGATGAATGTTTGCTATTTGGCCAGTATGGCCATTCACTTAATAGCATCACATGTACTGTAGACCCAGTGCAGCCAGGTGTGTACTGCCCTTTCTCTATCCCCCTTCAATCAACAATGTAGGCTCACCGTATTCCTATGGCATCTGATGGGGAGGCTTCCAATGTTCCTCTTGGGATGCCAGGGTATAAGCTTGGTGCTCGGGTGCTCCGGCATGCCTCGAGGAGGCTGGGTGTTCCGTATGACGCCGGATAACTGCGCCTTGAGCGGGAGCTGGAACGCATAGGTGGCTCTTCCGGGTGACGTGGGGCCGGCGTGTGACAGCACTTGTTTGTTTGAGCACTTGTTGAGCACTTGTTTGTTTTAACACAAAGTTATACCAGGTAGATGTTTTAGTCTCTGTGGACACCAGTTTTGGGCAGAAGATCTTGCAGGCGGCCTTGTAATGGGGTCTTGTTCTGTTTTGGGCATGTTGGTCTTGTGGCTATGTTGCCTACACCTCATGTTCATTTCTTTGGGACATCCCAAGTTGTCATCATTATGAACTCCGCTGTGTCCTGTGATGATAGATTAAGAATTTAGGATTTTTCTTTTCATGGAGTACATCACAGGACACAGAGAACCCTTTTGTGTCTGCTCCTCATTACTTGCTACAAACTGAGGCTTAGCTAAGTTGGGGAAAGAGGGGTTTATGCCTGGGTGTCCTTTCAGGTGAATGTGGCAGCATAACCAAAGTAGCCATGGATATGAACTCCTGTCCTGTGATGTGCTCCAAGAAAAGGATTTTACAGGTAAATAAAAAATCCAAATTTTGGTTGGAGTTGGACAATAATGAACAGAATTCAAAAGTGTGATAATTAATGTAAACTTTACTAAAGCAAAGAACTTTGCATATGTCAGAAGCCATAACTCGCTCATATGCCCATTTACTTTGTATTCTGTAGAAGTTGAAATTAACTGCTGTGGGTATGTGTACATAATTGCCTTTATCATCAACTGTTTTCTCTATCAGTGTATGAAAGAAGAAGTTTTATTTGTGAAAGAAAAAGATAGACATGCACACCTCTATGACTAAGCTCATGAGAGGGTGAAACATGTTAGGGGCATGGCTTGGGAAAAGAAGAAGATGAAGCCTATCTGATACATATTGAACTGGGAGGCTTTTCAGTGTGCACTTCTATTTTTTCCTTTCAAAGTTTGTCCATCAGCTGAGATGGGCCGCTTTGAAGTCAGCACCTGGCAGTGTGTGAAATCATCCAGTTGACGTTGGTTTGGCTTTGAGATGTGCTTTCTGCTTGACTTGGGTTTAAGAAGATTTTGGTGTTGGGCATAGCAACCAGTCCGATTCTTTTAGAACATCACAAGGGTCCATGCACACTGGGCTTAAAAAGTGCTGCTTCTACATGAGATTTGCATTTTTTTTCCTGCCTGTAGAAACTGTGTAATGTTGTCCTATGTGTCCATGCACATTAGAACACTTTAAGCTCAGCGTTTAGAGGCAGAAAAAAAACCTTCTTGATTTGCAAGAATGAGAGAAGTTTTCGAGCAGAAAAATGTGTGTGTGTGTGTGTGTGTGTGTGTGTGTGTGTGTGTGTGTGTGTGTGTGTGTGTGTGTGTGTGTGTGTGTGTGTGTGTGTGTGTGTGTGTGTGTGTGTTTGTGTACAAAAACACTATATGAGCATTTTTTATGCCAAGTGAATTGACATTTTTTGTACAGTGTGCATGAACCCTTTAGTAAAATCTATTTGGCTATTGTAGACGACAAACAAAGTTATTCCTTTAGACATTTTGACAAAATAGGCCATTAGCTATTTTAGAAAGATAATTAGGTATGCTGTTGTCATTTATGTTTAATACATCATAGAATTATGGAAATGTTTCCTTTTTTTTTATATATATGTAACATCAGTTGTAACAATCTATATGTTTTTCAAAGATTGGAATCTCCTTGCAACCAACTGAAATTCAGAAAAATGTGTATGCATCCCCAGTGGAAGAAATGGTTCTAAAGGTATGTATTTGGAGTAGATATGCAATTTACTATTTGGCTAACATCTCTCTTTCTCTTTTTCTCTTTCTCTTTCTCTTTTTCTCTTTCTCTTTTTCTCTTTCTCTTTTTCTCTTTCTCTTTTTCTCTTTCTCTTTCTCTTTTTCTCTTTCTCTTTTTCTCTTTCTCTTTCTCTTTTCTCTTTCTCTTTCTCTCTTTCTCTTTTTCTCTTTCTCTTTTTCTCTTTCTCTCTTTCTCTCTTTCTCTTTCTCTCTTTCTCTCTTTCTCTTTCTCTCTTTCTCTCTTTCTCTCTTTCTCTTTCTCTTTCTCTCTTTCTCTTTCTCTTTTTCTCTTTCTCTTTTTCTCTTTCTCTTTTTCTCTTTCTCTTTTTCTCTTTCTCTCTTTCTCTTTTTCTCTTTTTCTCTTTTTCTCTTTCTCTTTTTCTCTTTCTCTTTTTCTCTTTTTTTCTCTTTCTCTTTTTCTTTTTCTCTTTCTCTTTCTCTCTCTTTTAACAAAAAATAATAAATGTAAATATTTTTGCAGGTAAATTTGGCAGGTGTGTTTTTTACAATTTTTTGTTTTAGGAGCCTAGAAAGCATTGCACCAGCAACCAACGGATCGGTGATGCCATATAGGTCCCCTGTAGACTGTCAGTGTAAGCTGTGTACGGGCAGGCTATTTTACACTGACAGGAAGAATCAATGAACTACCACAGCGCTCAACAGTGCCATGGTAATGCATTGGGAACTACTAGCTGTCAGCCACAAAGGCTGTTGGTACTCGTTCATTGTTACACAGGGATCTGTGAATCAATGCAACGGTCGTGTGGGCAGAGCCCCCCACTAGTCATGCTCTCTTTGATCTGTAGCAGCATGTACAGGTGGAAATTCCTGGCGTGCTGCCACAAGGAGGGAGTGGAGAGGGGTCTGATGCTGAACATGTTATAAGTTATACCCTAAATATGGATATAACATGTTCAGAAAAGTGAAGTGAAATTATCCTTTAAATTCTGAGATACATGATGAGTTTTTTCAGTTAATGTATAACTTCATCTTTTTCTTTGTAGGCCAGTGAGCAGTTTGTCAGTGATATTCTAAGGGATGCTTTAGCTGTGGCATATCAGATGAGTTCTCGGAAACGGTATGTAAATCTGTATATTCTCCATAGTTGGATACATAAATTATTTATCATGACTATGCCACTCTTTGTAGGTAGAATTTTTCTTGGTTGATGATTTAGGGGCTTTCCCTAGTCCACAATCTCTGTGTAATGTGGAGTTTCAATACTATGGCTATAATTACCGAATTTTACTTTTTCTATAGAGCACATGTGGATACATAAATTCACTGAGGTATAGTGAAACCCAAGCGGGAGGTGTACCTAGTAACTGACAAACTCCCCCATCTACATCTGCTTTTCTTTTGGGGTTACCCACACTCTCAACCTTGTGTATGTTCCTTCAAATTGCCATTGGGGATTCCTCAAAGATTTTATCTAATATGAAAACTGTGTTGGGCAGGAAAAATCTTGGCCCACCACTCATTTCACCCCCTGTGTATTTAATTTACTAAAACTGGAGAGTGCAAAATCTGGTGCAGCTCTGCATAGAAGCCAGTCAGCTTCCAGTTGTTTTTTGTCAAAGCTGAATTGGCTACCATGCAGAGCTGCACCAGATTTTGCACTCTCCAGTTGAAGTAAATCAACCCCAAAACAGTAGGGTTATTATGCCCTGACAGGAGTAGGACATTAGGCAGAAAAAAAGATCTGGCTACGCCTATGGGCGGTCCCAGGAGGTATACTCCCTCTCTCTGCTATAGAATGTCAGTTTTTCCTGCCTAGTCAGGAGTAAGGACCTAGTTTCCTTGCAATGATCTCTGGTCCTGGCAAAAAGTTTTTTTCTAGTTAGTTTTTTTTTATCTGGATTTTTTTCGTGTGAGATCTACAATCAATTAAGCCAGACTGGGGTACGGGCTGGATATATAGATCCAGTAGTCACCCCAGCCGGCCAGCGAGCACGCGCAGACCCCAGCACCGCGTTGGGTTGGCCGCGACATAGTCCTACCGGACGGGGTCTAGCCCTACGAGTTAAACATCTTGCCAGGTCGCGCACAACCGGGTCTAGGCCCGCGTCGCAACATCCCTTTGGCCGACAGCCCCCCCACTCCGGTAGGGAGGGGTTCTGTCAGGAGACGGCGGCTACCAGTTCCAGGTATGGTGAGTCGTTGTCCCCCCCCCTCTCTCCCCCTGGTGTGTTTTGGGGTGGACGCGGCCCCTCCTTAGGATGGTCGGACCCCCCTGGTTTCTCCTCGGTCCTGTCACGCATCCTCCCTTACCTGTCCCCCCTCCCCATCCCTCCTCCCCTTACTTACTGGGGCTATGGGACGCTTGAAGCTGCCCCTGGGGGCTGGGACCGGCCGGCATGCCAATGGTTGGGGGCGGGGGGGGGGGGTGCGCGGTGGGACGTTCAAAAAAAGTGTCCTTTTTCAAAATTTTCTGTGGGTTCCCCTGGTGGGACATGGACCCTGTGGAACACATTTCCCCACCTGATGCCCTCTTGGAGGCCGCAGGGCCCTCCGCATCCCAGCCATCCATAGATGCACTGTCGGCGATCCTGGAATATTTTGTGTCCTGGGTGGAGGTAGCCGTTAAAAAAAAAAATGCCCCTGGCCTACCACTGCCTCCGCCTCCGCCACCATGCAAGAAAAAGCACTGGTGGTCGCACTATTTGTATCTGTGCGTGAGACCCTAAAAATAGAGGACACAGCTGCGACTGAGGCATAGGTTACTTTTGGCACTCACAAGCCATCGAGAGCGGCAAAGGTTTTTCCCTTTCCCGCGTATTTTGACAATATGGTCAAAAAAGAGTGGGACTGCCCAAAACATCCCCATGGGGTGCCTAAGCTGATTGCTAGACGCTACCCCTTTGAGGAATCCCTTATTAAATTATGGTCTGTGTCCCCTATGGTGGACCCTCCGATCTCCAAACTGAATAAAGCTACCATGATTCCAGTGGAGGATTCCCCCTCCTTTAAGGATCCGGCGGATAGAAAGGCGGAGTCTGTGGCCCGCAATATGTACTCCCTGGCAGGGTCTGCACTAAGACCGGTGTTTACTGTTGCCCTTGTGTCACAAACCTTGACTGAATGGGCAAAGTTACTACGCTGTGACCTGGAGGGGGAACAATCCCCCCCCCCCCGCGCCTTTGCGGAGCTGGTGGTCCAGTTGGTTCAGGGGCTGCACTTTCTTTGCGATGCCTCGCTGGATGCAGCTCCGCTATTGGCCCGACTGTCGGTTTCAGCAGTGGTTCAGCAGTGGCGTATACTTTGATTAAAATGCTGGTCTGTAGATCTGACCTCAAAGAAGGCCTTGTCAGATCTACCTTTTTAAGGTGATTGCCCATTTGGGGATACTCTTGATCACATTATCAAAGGTCTTACAGGGAGGGGGTAAGAGTACCTTTCTCCCACAGGCTAACAAGGGTAAGGACCCTCCTCGTAGACGGGGTCCCTCCTTCTCGGCACACAAAACGTTTTTTCGTCCCTCAGGGTCAATTGATAAGGGATCAGACCCCTTCAAGGGCCCCTCGGGTGGCTCCAAGCGACCCTGGTCTGGCAAACAACGGGTTTCTCCAGACCTGCGGATAAGACCCCTTCGGCCCTAAGGAGCGCCCTCACCCGTATCTAGGGTGGGGGGACGTCTTTGCAGGTTTCTGGACCTGTGGCTATCTTGGATACAAGACAAATGGGCCCACGAGGTCATACGGTCCGGTTACAAGATTGAGTTTTGATCCGTCCCTCCGGTAAGGTTCTTCGCTTCCAATGTGCGACTGTCCCCGGATCGCTTACAGGCTCTCTTCGGGGCGGTACAGGACCTGGTGCAACAAGGAGTAATAATTCTGGTTCTGTCTTCGAAACGTTTTCAGGGTTTTTACTTAAACCTGATTACGGTCCCCAGGAAGGAAGGCAAGGTGCGTCCAATTCTGGACCTAAAGGCACTGAATTGCTTCGTGCGAGTTCAAAAATTCAAGATGGAATCCATTTGCACGGTGGTGGCTTCCCTACATGAGGGGGATTTCCTGGCCTCCATAGACATCAAAGATGCCTACCTTCACATCTAAATATGTGCAGGACATCAACGGTTTCTACATTTTGCCATGGGAGAGGATCACTATCAGTTTTTGGCATTACCCTTTGGTCTTGCCTCTGCCCCTCAGGTCTTCACAAAGGTGTTGGCTCCGGTCCTGGGGATGTCCTGGATTGCCTGGACGATCTGTTTCTCCGTGCAGAGTCTCCCACGGCGCTGGTGACAAACTTAGAGGTCCCCTTAAGAACTCTGGAAGAGTTCGGGTGGATTCTGAACCTTCAGAAGTCGTCCCTGGTCCCTTCTATGAGACTGGATTATCTTGGTCTGACTTTGGACTCGTCCTCAGCCAGGGTGTTTCTTCCTCTGGACAAACTTCAAAAACTCCAAACTGCAATTCAGCTTTTGCTGTCCAGCAAATGGTCGTCCCTTTGGACTTGTATGAGAGTTCTGGGACTGATGGTGTCGCCCTTCGAGGCGGTCCCTTTCACTCAATTCTACATGAGAATCCTCCAGAAGGAAATCCTTCTCAAATGGAACAAAGATCCAAATTCCCTGGACCACCAGATCCAGCTGACCCAGGTGACCAGGGGGTCCCTGATATGGTGGCTTCGGTCCCCTACGCTCAGACAAGGAAAATCCTTCCCCCTATACTGGACAGTTGCCACCACGGATGCCAGTCTGTCCGGGTGGGGAGGTGTTCTTGGCAAGTTTTCTGCTGAAGGGGTCTGGTCCCTGGAAGACACCAGGTTACTGATCAATGTTCTGGAGTTGAGACCTAGTCCACTGGACGGAGTACCTTCAGGGCTTTCCAGTGTGCATTCAATTGGACAATGCCATGGCCGTGGCTTATATCAATCACCAAGGGGGCACCAGAAATGTCCTTGCTGCATCCTTGCACGCATCCTTTGGTGGGTGGAACGTTTTGTTCCAGCTCTCTCCGCCGTTCACATTCCAGGAGTGGAAAATTGGCAGGCAGATTACCTCAGGCGGCAGACCTTGTTTAAGAGGAATGGTCTCTCCATCCGGAGGTGTTGTATCAAGAGGAATGGCCTCTCCATCCGGAGGTGTTCCAGCAGTTGTGCCATTGTTGGGGCACTCCAGCAGTAGATCTGTTGGCATCTTGCATCAACAGGAAAGTGCAGAGGTTTGTGGCCCGCTCTTGGGACCCTCTGGCAGACACCACAGACACGCTGGTGGCTCTGTGGGGGTCAGTATCAGCTGATGTATGCCTTTCCCCCTCTCAAGTTGCTGCCAAAACTTCTTCACAGTATCGAGGCGAAAGAGATTCCGGTCATCCTTGTGGCTCTGGACTGGCCTCGCCGAGCTTGGTACGCCGACCTGGTCAGGCTAATTGCAGACGTTCCTTGGAGACTTCCTCTCAGGGAGTATCTACTGTCTCAAGGGCCAATCTTCCACCCTGCTTTACAGTCAATGGCTTTGACGGCTTGGCTGTTGAAAGCCAGGTACTGAAGGACAGGGGATTGTCTGCTGCAGTGATTCCCACTCTGCTTAAATCGAGGAAAGCGACTTCTAGAAAGACTTATCATCGTACGTGAAAGTCCTATATTGCGTGGTGTGAGTCTCTTGGGGTTCCCCCTCTCTCTTACTCGGTGGCTCGGATCTTAGCCTTCCTTCAACGGGGAGTTGATCAGAAGTTGGCCTTGAGTACTATCAAGGGTCAGGTCTTGGCTTTGGTAATTTTCTTCCAGAGGCCATTACCCACCCATTCCCTGGTGCGTAACTTTATCCAGGGGGTGCGACCTCCGTTTCCACCTTGGGACCCTAATCTGGTGCTGTCAGTTCTCCAGAAACCTCCCTTTGAAAATATTCGGGAAACTCCCCTGCTTACTTTATCCCAGAAGGTGGCCTTCTTGGTGGCTATTACTTCTGCACGCAGGGTGTCTGAACTGGCGGCGTTGTCCTGTCATTCTCCCTATATGGTGGTTCACAGGAATAAAGTGGTGCTTTGTCTGGATCCATCCTTCCTTCTGAAGGTGGTTTCCAGTTTCCACTTAAATGAGGACATTGTGCTACCCTCCTTGGGTTCTAAGCCTAAACATCCTTAAGAGTTTGCACTGCATACTTTGGATGTGGTTCGGACAATCAGGGTGTACTTGGCGACTACTGTGTCTTTTCGGAAGTCGGATTCGCTCTTTGTACTCACAGATGGACCAAAGAAAGGGCTGCCTGCGTCTGCTTCGACTATTTCCAGATGGATTAGACAGACAGTTGTGCAGGCTTATTCAATTAAGGGTAATGTTCCACCTTTTCCCTGTTAAGGGGCATTCTACTCGGGTGCTTAGTGCTTCCTGGGCCTTTCGCCATCAGGCATCTGTGGTCCAGGTTTGCAAGGCGGCTACCTAGTCGTCTTTTTCCTACCTTCACAAAGTTTTATAAGGTGGATGTGCTGGCATCTGCAGATGCCTCCTTTGGCCTTAAAGTTTTGCAGGAAGCGGTTTAAGGGGGTTTTAGTCTCCCTTGAGGGTGTTTTAATGTTTTTCAGGTGGGTCTCATCTTGTTGTTCTGATGAGTTCTATGTTGCCTGGTTGGCTATCGTTCACCCTTGGGGAATTTTTTTATGCTGTTCCCACCCCTCATGTTTTATGGCATTGCTTTGGGATGTCCCTACTGTTAAGAACAGAGACTGCATCCGTCAATGAACGATAGAGAAAATTTGGATTTTTGTCTTACCATAAAATCCTTTTCTCTGAAGTTCATTAACGGACGCAGTACCTGCCCCTCTTTTTTGAGTTGGGTTGGTATTGTTTTTGTTTTCTGACACTACTTTGTTACAAAACTGACATCCTATAGCAGAGAGAGGGAGTATACCTCCTGGCACTGCCCATAGGCGAAGCCAGAAATTTTTTCCTGCCTAGTGTTCTACTCCTGTAGGGGGCAGTATAACCCTACTGTTAAGAACCAAGACTGTGTCCGTCAATGAACTTCAGAGAAAAGGATTTTACGGTAAGACAAAAATCCAATTTCTCTATCGCTCATTGACAGACGTAGTCTTCTTGATTCTCAAGAGCTGGGTTATGTTGTCTCCGCAGGAGTAGGACTAGGCAGAAAGACAAAACGTTCTGGCTCCACCTTAGGGGCAGTCCCTGAGGGTATATCCTCCCTCTCTCTGCTACAGGGAATCAGTTTTTTTCTGTCTAGTCAGGAGTAAGGACCTAAGTTCCTTGCTGGGATCTTTTGGTCCTGGCAAGACTTTTTTTCTTTAAGAAAAATACATTTTTTAGGTAGTTTTCTCCAGTGTTTTTTTCCTGTGAGATCTTCAAGCAAAAATGCCGGACTGGGCGACACTTGTGGTCACCCCAGCCGGCCTACGAGCGCGCGCAGACCATGGCATTGCGCTTGGTCGGCCGCGACATATTCAAGTAAGTATGCGGGGCCGGGCGACGGGCTGGATGTTGAGATCCAGTGGTCACCCCGGTTTCTGCCTACGAGCGCGTGCAGACCAGAGCTCCGCGCTGGGTCGGCCGCGACGGAGTCCCAGTGAAGGGACTGACTTTGCGAGTTAAAAGTCTCGCTTGGACGCCAGGTACCAGAGAGTCGAGGCGTCCGGAGTGGTCCACAAACCCCCACCCCGGTGGAGAGGGTATTGTGAAGAGAGGGTGCCTGTCGGTTCGGTATGGTGAGTAAACGTTCCCTTTTTTCCTCGTTATGAGGCAGTATGTATTATGGGCCCCTCCATATATGGTCAGTATATATCTGATACTTACAAGTCCCCCTTGTAATACAGCATGTGTTTGTGGGAAGTGGACTTGGTTTAAGAGCTAACACTCTACCCAGCAGACTGTAACATTACAGCAGACATAGGAGGTATAATCCTACCTTATGTGTAGTGTATCTTCTGTAGATCCATATATCGCCTCTTAGCAGAGATGCAGGTGGATGTGCTGGGAAAACGATTTCGGCGGTCCGCCGCCATTTTGCCGTAGACCGAATGCATGTATGTCCTCAGGTCACGCCGGCCGCCATGTTTCTGGAGTCTTATGTCTCTTCTATGGGGGCGGCCATGTTTTGTGAGCCCAGCTACCTCGTGGAGAGCTGGGAACGCCGGTGTAGCGTGAGAATTACCTACCCCGTGAGAATTACCTACCCCTCGTCACTTCCGGCCAGGAACAGCTGAGCAGCGCAGCAGTGCGCATGCTCACAGGGCCGGATACCTAAAGGGACGACAGAGGAGCTGACTAGTGCGCATGCGCACTAGTATGGAAATAGGACGGTGTACCGTGGAAAAAACCTACCCACGCGGCGGTTAAATAAAACAGCGGGGTTGCAATACGAATCATCTCCGCTCCTGTGGCTGTCACTTCCCTGATCTCGGCAAGTAAATATAAAAGCGGCTGGCGTCTCCGTGATTTATGTTTACATACACCCGCCGCCGCTTTTATATTTACTTGCCGAGAGCAGGGAAGTGACAGCCACAGGAGCGGAGTTGATTCGTATTGCAGCACAGTTGTTTTAATGTAACGGCTGCATTCCATACAGTGCCGTGAACCGGAAGTGACGAGGGGTAGGTTTTTCTCACGGGTAGGTAATTCTCACGGAACACCGGAAGGCGTACACAGGGGGCGGAGCCACGCCTTCTACCCGGGAAAAAGCAAACAGCTCCTTCCAGTCTGTGTAAGACAGACGCTGACTGCAGTTGGTTGGAAACTGCACTGCATCGGTTGGTGAGCCTTGGGGGTCCCTCTCTCTCTCTGTGGGATCGAGAAGCAGGTACTCTGAGCGGCGCTATTGCGCTAGGGGGAGACACACAAAAAAAAAAGAGAAAAAATTTTTTTGTTTTGCTGGCAAAGGTGTCCTGTATTAACATGGACCCTGCCACTCATGTATCTCCTCCGGATCCCCTCGAGGGGTCTGCGGGATCCTCCAGCACCCCATTGACAATTGAATCATTGTCAGCTATTATGGAAACTTTTGTGTCCCGGGTGGAAGTGGCTTGTCAGGGACAGGGCGCAAGAAAGCGACCCCCGCCTAACCCCTTATTATCTGAAACCTCGGACTCAGACTCTGAGCCTATTTCTGCAGTTGCAGGTACTTCATCTGGGATTGGTGTCTCGGGTCCTGTCTCTTCAGACAGTGAGGAGGATGTTTCGGCATCCGCCATAGCCCGAGAGGAAGCGTTGGTAAACGCACTCATTGTATCTGTTCAAGAGACCTTAAGGTTACAGGGTATTCCATCAGAAATAGCTGAAACTGAAATCCCTTTTGGGACTAAAAAACGCATCAAAGTGGCGAAGGTTTTTCCATTGCCCAAATGTTTTGGCAATCCAATCGAAGAAGAATGGCGTCTGCCAAAACGCACTTTTACTATTTCTAAACGCATTGACAGGCGTTATCCGTTTGAGGAAACCCTTATTAAGAAATGGACAGAACCACCTGTGGTGGATTCACCAATTGCTAGATTGAATAAAGCCACGGTTATTCCTTTAGAAGACGCTCCGTCTTTTAAAGATCCAGTGGATCGCAAGATAGAAGCTATGTCTCGCACCATGTTTTCCTTGATTGGATCAGCTTTCAGACCTATAATAGCTATTGGTCTGGTTTCGCAGGCTGTAACTGAATGGACCAAGTGGTTACGCCGGGACTTAGAAGAGGTCCCTCAGGCGGTATCAGATTTGTTGGAACAAATGATACAGGGGTTACAGTTTGTGTGTGATGCGGCGTTAGACGCCACTCCATTATTGGCGCGAGCATCAGTCTCAGCAGTGGTTCTCAGGCGTACACTGTGGCTAAAAGGTTGGTTAGCCGACCAAGGTTCCAAAAAAGCATTGGCTAATATCCCCTTTTCAGGAGAGCGTCTATTTGGAGCCAACTTAGATGAGATCATTAAAGATCTCACGGGTGGAAAGAGCACCTTTTTACCGCAAAATTTTAAAGGTAGAGGAACTCGTCAAAGACGAGGGCCTTCTTTTTCTGCTCACAAGAGGTTTTTTCGTCCCACGGGTGAAAAAACTAAGTCCTCCAAAGCTCCTGCAGGAGGCGTCAGGGGTCGTTGGTCGGGCTAGCAAAAGCCCGCCCCTCCAGACCTGAAGATAAACCACCCAAAGCCTGAAGGTGCGCCCCCACCCATAACTGGGGTGGGGGGACGTCTTCGCCGGTTCCCGGATCCATGGCTTTCCAGAATCCCGGACAAATGGGTTTGCGAAGTCATAAGGTCAGGGTACAAGATCGAGTTTCGATCTCTCCCACCGGCGCGATTCTTCCCTTCCAATATCCGACTATCCGCAGATCGTTTAGAAGATCTGCGGAGAGCAGTCACAGATTTACTACAACAAGGAGTGGTAGTCCACGTTCCTTGGACAGAACGGTTTCAAGGGTTTTATTCAAACCTGTTTACAATACCCAGGAAAGAGGGCAAAGTGCATCCAATTCTGGACTTAAGAGCACTCAATTCTTTCGTCAACATAAGAAGATTCAGAATGGAGTCCATTCGCACGGTAGCAGCCTTCCTGCATCCAGGGGATGTCCTAGCGTCCATAGACATCAAGGACGCCTATCTTCACATTCCCATTTTCGCAGGACATCAGCGGTTTCTACGCTTTTCCGTAGAGGAGAACCACTATCAGTTTGTGGCGTTACCTTTCGGTCTCGCCACGGCTCCGCGGGTCTTCACAAAGGTGTTGGCCCCAATGTTGGCACTTCTGCGCCAAAGAGGTATATCGATCCTTGGTTACCTAGACGATCTTCTGCTTCATGCAGAGTCTCCTCAGACCTTGCTACAAAACATAGAAATTACTATGATTTCTTTACAGGAATTCGGGTGGCTGGTGAACCAGCAAAAGTCATTTCTGGTTCCCACCCAGAGGCTCGAATATCTGGGTCTAATTCTAGACACAGTCAGGACAAGAGTTTTTCTTCCGGTAGGGAAACTCCGAAAGATTCAATCAGCAGTCCAGTTGTTACTGTCCAACAGCTGGTCTTCCCTTCGGACTTGCATGAGGGTTCTGGGGTTGATGGTGGCTTCGTTCGAAGCAGTCCCATTTGCCCAGTCCCATACCCGAATTCTTCAGCAAGAGATTCTTCTCAGATGGAATCGGAATCCGGAATCCCTGGACAATCAGATCCGATTGAGCAAACAGACCAGAGAGTCTCTGGTCTGGTGGCTTCGGTCTCCGATGCTCAGCCAGGGAAAGTTATTTCTGCCAATATACTGGACGATAGTGACCACGGATGCCAGTCTATCCGGATGGGGAGGAATTCTCGGTCAGTTATCTGTCCAGGGACTTTGGTCCCCGGAAGAATCCAGGTTACCGATAAATGTATTGGAACTGAGAGCGATCAGACTTTGTCTGATTCACTGGACCGAGCAGCTCCAGGGCAGCCCGGTTCGGATCCAGTCGGACAATGCCACGGCCGTGGCTTATGTCAATCACCAGGGGGGCACCAAGAGTGTCCGAGCGGCCAAAGAAGTGGCTTGCATTCTTCGCTGGGCGGAACGATTTGTTCCAGCAATCTCTGCGGTGTTCATTCCGGGGGTGGAGAATTGGCAGGCAGATTATCTCAGCCGTCAGACCCTGGATCAGGGGGAATGGTCCCTCCATCCAGACGTTTTCCACCAGTTGTGCCTACGGTGGGGCACCCCGGATGTGGATCTGTTGGCATCACGATTCAACAGGAAAGTTCAGAGATTCGTGGCTCGCTCCCGCGATCCTCTAGCAGAAACCGCAGACGCACTGATCGCCCCGTGGGGGCAATACCAGCTAATATATGCCTTCCCTCCTCTCGCGTTACTGCCAAGACTTCTTCGCAGGATAGAGGAGGAAGGAATCCCAGTAATCCTGGTAGCTCCGGACTGGCCTCGTCGAGCTTGGTACGCCGACATGGTCAGACTGGTGGCGGACGTCCCGTGGAGACTTCCTCTCAGGGAGGATCTACTGTCTCAGGGACCGATCTTCCATCCTGCTTTACGATCGCTGGCTTTAACGGCCTGGCTATTGAGACCCAGGTGCTGAAGGACAAAGGTTTGTCAGCTTCAGTTATTCCTACTCTAGTGGAAGCAAGGAAAGCGACTTCCAGAAAGATTTATCATCGCACATGGAAGTCCTACATTGCATGGTGTGAACCTTTGGGGTTCCGTCCTCGGTCTTATTCGATTAGTCGAATATTGGCTTTTCTGCAACAAGGGGTTGAGCAGAAACTGGCCTTGAGTACTATCAAGGGTCAGGTCTCAGCATTAGCCATCTTCTTTCAGAAGCCTTTGGCTACTCATTCCTTGGTGCGGAACTTCATCCAGGGGGTGCGACATCTGGCTCCGCCAGTGCACGCGCCGTTACCCCCCTGGGATCTTAATTTAGTGTTGTCGGTTCTTCAGAAACCTCCCTTTGAAGATATTAGGGAGATTCCTCTACCCACGTTGTCCCAGAAGGTGGCCTTCTTGGTGGCTATTACTTCTGCACGCAGGGTGTCAGAACTGGCCGCATTATCTTGTCGTTCACCATATCTGGTGGTTCATAGAGATAAGGTGGTTCTTCGTCCGAATCCATCCTTCCTACCAAAAGTGGTTTCAAAATTTCATCTGAATGAAGAAATTGTATTACCTTCCCTGTGTCCTAAGCCCAGTCATCCTCGGGAGTTTGCTTTACACTCCTTGGATGTGGTCCGGGCAATCAGGGTATACTTGAAAACGACAGACTCGTTTCGCAAGACGGATTCACTTTTTGTGATCCCAGATGGACCCAAAAAGGGGTTGCCTGCATCTGCCGCGACCATTTCCAGATGGATCAGACAGACGGTAGTACAGGCTTATTCTATTAAGGGTCGGGAGCCCCCGTTCCCTGTTAAGGCGCACTCCACTCGGGCACTTAGTGCGTCATGGGCCTTTCGCCATCAGGCGTCAGTGGTCCAGGTGTGCAAGGCAGCTACCTGGTCGTCGGTGCATACCTTTACTAAACATTATAAAGTTGATGTAATGGCATCGTCTGATGCCTCGTTTGGCCGCAAGGTTTTGCAGGCCGCAATTTGAGGAGACCAGTGGTCTACCTCGAGGGTTTTTTCCGTTGGAAAATGTTTCTTTAGTCTCATTCTTTGTTTATAATGAGCCTTTAAAACTTCTAGTTTGGCACCAGTTGGGCCTTCTAGATTGGATTTGATTTTGTCAATCCCACCCCTCATTTGTGGCACTGCTTCTGGATGTCCCAGCTCTTGAGAATCAAGAAGACTACGTCTGTCAATGAGCGATAGAGAAAAATGGATTTTTGTAAGATCTTACCGTAAAATCCTTTTCTCTTAAGCTCATTGACAGACGTAGTACCCGCCCCTCTATCATTGAGTTGGGTTGGGTTAAATTCTCTGTACTGCTTTAAAACAGAACTGATTCCCTGTAGCAGAGAGAGGGAGGATATACCCTCAGGGACTGCCCCTAAGGTGGAGCCAGAACGTTTTGTCTTTCTGCCTAGTCCTACTCCTGCGGAGACAACATAACCCAGCTCTTGAGAATCAAGAAGACTACGTCTGTCAATGAGCTTAAGAGAAAAGGATTTTACGGTAAAATCTTACAAAAATCCATTTTTTTTTTTTTTTGTTATTGTATTTTAAACTGGGACATTTTACATTGTTACATTTTCTTTTGTGAATAGGGCTCCAAAAGAAATTACCATTTCAGACATCCATCAAGCCATTTGCAACATTCCGTTGTTTGACTTTCTCACAAACAAGCACATGGGTGCTTTGAACATGGACGATGAACTCTCTTTGAAATAAATTCAACACAGCCTTAGCACTGCACAGCTTGTCAAGCCACATGTCATCAGAGCCATATGAATTTTTGTATTCTTCACTTTTTTATGTCTCATTGTAGCTCAAGATAAATTGCTCTTCTTTGACTTGTTTTTGTTCTACTGCTTGCTATCTCCAGTATGTAATAATGTCTGTAGCGCCATGTATCTATGTATGTATATTTGTATGTGTCCACTTGAAAGAAAAGATACTAAAAAACATGTCTTCACTATTATTTATTACTAGAAAATGGTAATAAAGGGAAACTATGTTAGTTAGTCTTGGGGTAGAGTATTTAAGCTGATGAGAGTTAAATATATCCATTTTTGAAAGTTGTTCTATTATGTTTATAATCGTCATTCGTCTTCACCCACAACAGAAAAGTGAGGCACCTATGAGTTTTAAAAAGAAAGCAAAGCAAAAGCAGTTAGTGTTCAGATTCAAACTTTTGGGCAGTCTTACAAGACAGGCACAGGGAAGGGGAATAAGCTTAAATTTATCACCTGTTTAAATTTTAGCTTATACAACACTGATCATGTGCCTGCTTATTCCCAGTCCACTGGTCTGCTTAGACCTTAGAGAGAAAGCCACACTGAGGAAAAAAATCTGCTGTTGCAAGTTTTATAGATGCATCTGATGCACAGGCAAACCACCTGAACCTTTGACACAAACTGATCTCATTCCTAGAGTGGAGGATGTAAGGTGGGAGGGTTCACTTATACCCATCTTTATTTAAACACCTGTAGCCAGTTAGCTTCATTCATGGAAAAAAAATGTAGCTAAAGCTGGCCATCAACAGTTTGAATCTCAGCCAGTTCAGCAGTAACTGGCTGAGATTTGAACCATGTATGAGCAGGCTGATTGTACTCACTTTAATCAATCAACTTGGGTACAACCAGCCTGTTGGATTTTACCTGCAATTATTGCTAGCTGCTGTTTTAGAAGCTAGCAATATTTACTGTGCTCTCCTGGTGTGGACGGCTTCTCTCGTCCCCCCCCCCCCTCTGGGATAACATAATGGCTCTTCGATTGGGATTCCCCATCAACACGGTCCTGCAGGAAAGAAGATCGCTCCGGTTATGGCTGGCCTAACCTTATAACGTTAATACAATGTAAGCAGATCATTTACGAACCGTTACAGATTTCATGTGTCGCCACACAAAATGCAAATCCCATATAAATGCAGTTATTAAATTTTATATAAATTTAATTTTTTTATTGTTAAACCGATTGCTAGCCGTGTATGTATGAATGTGTATATGTGTGTGTGTATACATAAATATATATATATACATACAGAGGTTCATCTCCAAAAATGTGAATATCATCAAGTTAATTTATTTCAGTAATCCAATTCAAAAAGTGAAACTCCTTATATCATATAGATTCATTACACAAAGAGTAATATATTTCAAGCATTTCTTTCTTTTAATTCTGATGAATATGGCTTACAGCTAGTGAAAACCCAAAATTCAGTATCTTAGAAAATCACAATATTGTTAAAGTTCAATATTGTAGACTAATGGTGTCACACTCTAATCAGTTAATTAACTCAAAACACCTGTAATGGTTTTCTGAGCCTCTCAGTCTGGTTCAGTAGGTTACACAATCATGGGGAAGACTGCTGACTTGACAGTTGTCAAGAAGAAAGACAGCCATTGACAACCTCCATAAGGAGGGTAAGTCACAAAAGTCAATGCTAAAGAAGTGTGGCTGTTCACAGAGTGCTTTATCCAAGCATATTCATGGAAAGGTAAGTGGAAGTGTGGTAGCAAAAGGTGCACAAGCAACAGGGATAACCGCAGTCTTAAGAGGATTGTGAAGCAAAGGCCATTCGAGAATTTGGGGAGATTCACAAGGAGTGGACTACGACTGGTGTCAATGCTTCAAGAGCCACCACACACAGATGTATCCAGAAATACTGCAAATATAAAGCAGGCGCTGTTAAGTGATGGCTAATGTAGATATAATGGAAAATAACATACAAATTTGCCTATAGTGTGATCACAACAATGCACTATTGCTATATAACCAGCAGAAATGAATAAATATGAAGCATTCACAGTCCATATACAAAGAAGTTTTCTTAAGTGGAATAAATTAGTGCTCAATAAATGCTGTCACCCACACCGTGCCTTCTTATTTTGATTCAAGTGCTCCTCCTCGTGATAAGACTCATAAATCTGCTCACCAGAAGCCCCAGGTCCCAGGGACCATACAGCCTTCTCAGCAATCAGGACACCTGGATGGGTCTGCACCTCTAAACCCTCTCAGATGGCCGATGTTGATTATATGGAGGTAAAACAGACACCCATAATAGTGCAACACTGTTTTATTAAATAATAAAATGCCACCACACGCACATCAATAGTTAGGCTTACATAGAATGTGCCCTGACAGGCACCCGCTCAGATTGCATATCAATTCCATCCCCTTTCCTCAACCATGTAATGGGCTCACCTCTCTCTAAATGCTCCGAGAAGCCGGCCAGCATGCGTTCCACGGAGTCGCCGGAAGTGGCGTCACTGGTTAGTAAGGAAGTGTAGGCAGGCGGACATCAATGCATTTCGCCGTATGACGTCTTCAGGAAATCCAGTCTCTGCCTTCCTGAAGATGCCATACGGCAAAATGCATTAATGTCCGCCTGCCTACATTTCCTTACTAACCAGTGATGTCACTTCCGGCGACTCCGTGGAACGCACGTCAGCCTGCTTATCGGAGCATTTAGAGAGGGGTGAGCCCATTACATGGTTGAGGAAAGGGGATGGAATTGATATGCGATCTGAGCTGGTGCCTGTCAGGGCACATTCTATATAAGCCTAACTATTGAGGTGTGTGGCATTTTAATATTTAATAAAACAGTGTTGCACTATTATGGGTGTCTGTTTTACCTACATATAATCAACATTGGCCATCTGAGAGGCATTGGAGAGGTGCAGACACATCCAGGTGTCCTGATTGCTGATAAGGCTGTATGGGACCTGTGGCTTCTGGTGAGCAGATTTATGAGTCTTATCACGAGGTGGAGCACTTAAATCAAAATAAGAAGGCACGGTGTGGGTGACAACATTTATTGAGCACTAATTTATTCCACTTAATAAATCTTTGTATATGGACTGTGAATGCTTCACAATTATTAATTTCTGCTGGTTATATAGCAATAGTGTATTGTTGTGTTCACACTATTGGCAAATTTGTATGTTATTTTCCATTATATCTACATTAGCCATCACTTAACGGCGCCTGCTTTATATGTAGTTTTTTGTTTTTACTGTCTTTTACTTAAAGGGGCAGCAGTTAAGGGAACTCACTATATGGATGAAGCGCCCTTCATGGATTATTTCACAGATGTATTCAGGACAAGGGCCACAACTGTCGCATTCTTTGTGACAAGCCACTCCTGAACTAGAGACGTCAGAAGTTTCTTACCTGGGCAAGGAGAAAAAGGACTGGACTGTTGCTCAGTGGTCCAATGTCCTCTTTATTTTTTTTTTAATATATCTTTATTCAAGGTTTTCAACATACAAAATTTTAATACATTCCATGTCGGTATTTAAAAATCAACGAATAAACAACACTTAAGTCCAATGACAACTCTACTTTTTTTTCTCTTTTCTTTTTTTTCCCCCTTCCCCCCCCCTTTCTCCCGGTTCCCCCCGCCCCCCCCCCCCCCTCTTTCTTAAGTCAATAGATAATCCCTTGTTTCTTTAAAATTTTTCCATGTCTCCCATATCTCCATCCTGCTCTCGTATTGCTCTTCTCCCCACACTCTTAGAGATTCTAACTTTCTCATTTTTTCCACCCGTATGAACCATTCTTTATATGATGGGGGTTCCCTTTTTTTTCCAGTTTAGGGGTATTAAACTTTTTGCTGAGTTTAACAGATGGGGAATCAATGTTTTTTTGTATTGTTTAATCTACATCTTTATCCCATGGAATAAACATACCCAAGGATCTTCATTAATATCTATGTTGGTAATTTTTTTGATGAGGGATAGTACTTTCTTCCAATATTTTTTAATTTTTGGGCAATCCCACCAAATGTGTGCCATTGTACCCGTTACCTGACACCCCTTCCAGCAATATTTTGAGCTCTCCAGTTGGTATCTCCCCACTTTATCTGGGGTATTCTACCATCTGGAGATGAGTTTTATAATTAATTTCTATCGTGCTCATATCAATCGCGGAGTTATGTACTAATTTTAAACTTTTTTCCCCGTTGGAATCCCTCACTTCGGGCACCCAATTCCTTTTTCCATTTTTCCACGAGTGGGGGTAGTGTCTGCTTCTCACCTTCATTTAAAATTTTATAAATGTTTGAGATACTGTTTCTTATTTTCTCCGATGTACATACAGGCAGTCCCCGACTTACGAACATCCGAGTTGCGAACGACTCCTACTTACGAACGGGGCCCCGTGACGAACGACTCCTACTTACGAACGGGGTGTGACGAACGACTCCTACTTACGAACGGTGGCGGCGCCCGCGTGACGTCACTGCTGGCTTCTTCCGGCTTCTTCTCGCTCCTGTGCTGGATAGCATCCATCTTAGTGCCAGCCACAATGCACGCTGCATGTACTACATGTACTGATTGCCCCACACTGCCCAGAAGTATCCCACTGCACAGGCAGAAGCTGGTGGAACTGTCTGGAAACTGGTGAGATTACATTACTCTGTATTGGGAGCAGGACCACTGTATTGTACTTGTACTTCTAGCTATGTTGAATGTAACTATCCTTCTGGGTCTCTTTTAGTTTTGGCTAGTACAGTACTGTATGGTGTGGGGTTAGAGCCACAATGAGGTTTGTACTGCTGTCTGTATCCTTTTGAATTTTTTGGGCTGGAGTTACACTTAAAAAAGTACATGTTCCGACTTACAAACAAATTCGACTTAAGAACAAACCTACAGTCCCTATTGTGTTCGTAACCCGGGGACCGCCTGTATTTGTTCGTATGGTAATAGATCGTTCATTTCTCTTATCGGCTGGGGTAGAGAGGCAACAAAGTGTCTCAGCTGACAGTACCTCCACTCAGTAAGGTTCCAATTGGCCCTCCTCATTTTTAAATCAGGTAACGTGATAATTCTCCCCTGTTCCATTATATCTTTTAACCTTACATCCTCCTCTCCCATCCATTTTCCGTATTCCCTTCCCTCCCCTGGTGCAAAAAATATTGTGTCCTGCAGTGGTATTAGTGGTGAGTTGTATTTCCATTTCTCTGTCGCTCATTGACAGACGTAGTCTTCTTGATTCACAAGAACTGGATTATGTTGTCTCCGCAGGAGTAGGACTAGGCAGAAAAGAAAAAATGTTCTGGCTCCACCCTAGGGGCAGTCCCAGAGGGTATATCCTCCCTCTCTCTGCTACAAGGCATCAGTTTTTTTCTGTCTAGTCAGGAGTAAGGACCTAAGTTCCTTGCTGGGATCTCTGGTCCTGGCAAGATTTTTTTTTTAGAAAAAATATTTTTTAGGTAGTTTTTTCTCCAGTGTTTTTTCCTGTGAGATCTTCAAGCAAATACGCCGGACTGGGCGACACCAGTGGTCACCCCAGCCGGCCTACGAGCGCGCGCAGACCATTGCATTGCGCTTGGTCGGCCGCGACACATTCAAGTAAGTATGCGGGGCCGGGCGACGGGCTGGATGTTGAGATCCAGTGGTCACCCCGGTTTCTGCCTACGAGCGCGTGCAGACCAGAGCTCCGCGCTGGGTCGGCCGCGACGGAGTCCCATTGGAGGGACTGACCTTGCGAGTTAAAAGTCTCGCTTGGACGCCAGGAACCAGAGAGTCGAGGCGTCCGGAGTGGTCCACAACCCCCCACCCCGGTGGAGAGGGTATTGTGAAGAGAGGGTGCCTGTCGGTTCGGTATGGTGAGTAAACGTTCCCTTTTTTCCTCATTATGAGGCAGTATGAATTATGGGCCCCTCCATACATGGTCAGTATCTGTCTGACACTAAAAGTCCCCCTTGTAAATACAGCATGTGTTTGGTGGGAAGTGGACTTGGTTTGAGAGCTAACACTCTACCCAGCAGACTGTAGTATTACAGCAGACATAGGAGGTATAATCCTACCTTAATTGTAGTGTACCTCCTGCAGATCGATAAACCGCCATTTAGCAGAGATGAAGGTGGATGTGCTGGGAAAAACGATCTCGGCAGTCCGCCGCCATTTTGCCATAGACCGGGTGCATGAATGTCCTCAGGTCACGCCGGCCGCCATGTTTTTGGAGTCTATTGTCTCCTGTATGGGGGCGGCCATGTTTGATGAGCCCAGCTACCTAGTGGAGAGCTGGGAACGCCGGAAGGCGTACACAGGGGGCGGAGCCACGTCCTTCTACCCGGGAAAACTAACACAGCTCTTTCCAGTCTGTAAAAGACAGACGCTGACTGCAGTTGGTTGGAAACTTCTCTGCATCGAGTGGTGAGCCTTGAGGGTCCCTCTCTCTCTCTGTGGGGATCGAGAAGCAGGTACTCTGAGGGGCGCTATTGCGCTAGGGGGATACACATAAAAAAAAAAAAAGAGAGTTTTTGTTTTTTCTGGCTGAGGTGTCCTGAATTAACATGGACCCTGCCACTCATGTATCTCCACCGGATCCCCTCGAGGTGTCTGCAGGATCCTCCAGCACCCCACTGACGGTTGAATCATTGTCAGCTATTATGGAAACTTTTGTGTCCCGGTTGGAAGTGGCTTGTCAGGGACAGGGCGCAAGAAAGCGACCCCCGCCTAACCCCTTATTATCTGAAACTTCGGATTCAGAATCTGAGCCTATTTCTGCAGTTGCAGGTACTTCATCTGGGATTGGTGTCTCGGGTACTGTCTCTTCAGACAGTGAGGAGGATGTTTCGGCATCAGCCATAGCCCGAGAGGAAGCGTTGGTAAACGCACTCATTGTATCTGTTCAAGGAACCTTAAGATTACAGGGTATTCCGTCGGAAATAGCTGAAACTGAAATCCCCTTTGGGACTAAAAAACGCATCAAAGTAGCGAAGGTTTTTCCATTGCCCAAATGTTTTGGCAATCCAATCAAAGAAGAATGGAGTCTGCCAAAACGCACTTCTGCTATTTCTAAACGCATTAACAGGCGTTATCCGTTTGAGGAAACCCTCATTAAGAAATGGACAGAACCACCTGTGGTGGATTCACCAATTGCTAGATTGAATAAAGCCACGGTTATTCCTTTAGAAGACGCCCCGTCTTTTAAAGATCCAGTGGATCGCAAGATAGAAGCTATGTCTCGCACCATGTTTTTCCTTGATTGGATCAGCTTTCAGACCAATAATTGCTATTGGACTGGTTTCGCAGACTGTAACTGAATGGACCAAGTGGTTGCGCCGGGACTTAGAAGAAGTCCCTCAGGCGGTATCAGATTTGTTGGAACAAATGATACAGGGGTTACAGTTTGTGTGTGATGCGGCGTTAGACGCCACTCCATTATTGGCGCGAGCATCAGTTTCAGCAGTGGTTCTCAGGCGTACACTGTGGCTAAAAGGTTGGTTAGCCGACCAAGGTTCCAAAAAAGCATTGGCTAATATCCCCTTTTTAGGAGAGCGTCTATTTGGAGCCAACTTAGATGAGATCATTAAGGATCTCACGGGAGGAAAGAGCACCTTTTTACCGCAAAATGTTAAAGGTAAAGGACCTCGTCAAAGACGAGGGCCTTCTTTCTCTGCTCACAAAAAGTTTTTTCGTCCCGCGGGTGAAAAAATTAAGTCCTCCAAAGCTCCTTCAGGAGGCTTCAGGGGACGTTGGTCAGGCAAGCAAAAGCCCGCCCCCTCCAGACCTGAAGATAAATCGTCCAAAGCCTGAAGGTGCGCCCCCACCCATAACTGGGGTGGGGGGATGTCTTCGCCGGTTCCCGGATCCATGGCTTTCCAGAATCCCGGACAAGTGGGTTTGCGAAGTCATAAGGTCAGGGTACAAGATCGAGTTTCGATCTCTCCCACCGGCGCAATTCTTCCCTTCCAATATCCGACTATCCCCGGATCGTCTAGAAGATCTGCGGAGAGCAGTCACGGATTTACTATAACAAGGAATGGTAGTCCACGTTCCTTGGACAGAACGTTTTCAGGGGTTTTATTCAAACCTATTTACAATACCCAGGAAAGAGGGCAAAGTGCGTCCAATTCTGGACTTAAGGGCACTCAATTCCTTTCTCAACATAAGAAAATTCAAGATGGAATCCATTCGCACAGTAGCAGCCTTCCTGCATCCAGGGGATGTCCTAGCGTCCATAGACATCAAGGACGCCTATCTTCACATTCCCATTTTCGCAGGACATCAGCGGTTTCTGCGCTTTTCCGTAGAAGAGAACCACTATCAGTTTGTGGCGTTACCTTTCGGTCTCGCCACGGCTCCTCGGGTCTTCACGAAGGTGTTGGCCCCAATGTTGGCACTACTGCGCCAAAGAGGCATATCGATTCTAGGTTACCTAGACGATCTCCTGCTTCATGCAGAGTCTCCTCAGACCCTGCTACAAAACATAGAAATTACTATAATTTCTTTAAAGGAATTCGGGTGGCTGGTGAACCAGCAAAAGTCATTTCTGGTTCCCACCCAGAGGCTCGAATATCTGGGTCTAATTCTAGACACAGTCAGGACAAGAGTTTTCCTTCCGGTAGGGAAACTCGGGAAGATTCAATCAGCAGTCCAGTTGTTACTATCCAACAGCTGGTCTTCTCTTCAAACTTGCATGAGGGTTCTGGGGTTGATGGTGGCTTCCTTCGAAGCAGTCCCATTTGCCCAGTCCCATACCCGAATTCTTCAGCAAGAGATTCTTCTCAGATGGAATCGGAATCCGGAATCCCTGGACAATCGGATCCGATTGAGCAAACAGACCAGAGAGTCTCTGGTCTGGTGGCTTCGGTCTCCGATGCTCAGCCAGGGAAAGTCTTTTCTGCCAATATATTGGACGATAGTGACCACGGATGCCAGCCTATCCGGATGGGGAGGAATTCTCGGTCAGTTATCTGTCCAGGGACTTTGGTCCCCGGAAGAATCCAGGTTGCCGATAAATGTATTGGAACTGAGAGCGATCAGACTTTGTCTGATTCACTGGACCGAGCAGCTCCAGGGCAGCCCGGTTCGGATCCAGTCGGACAACGCCACGGCCGTGGCTTATGTCAATCACCAGGGGGGCACCAAGAGTGTCCGAGCGGCCAAGGAAGTGGCTTGCATTCTTCGCTGGGCGGAACGATTTGTTCCAGCGATCTCTGCGGTGTTCATTCCGGGGGTGGAAAATTGGCAGGCAGATTATCTCAGCCGTCAGACTCTGGATCAGGGGGAATGGTCCCTCCATCCAGAAGTTTTCCACCAGTTGTGCCTATGTTGGGGCACCCCGGATGTGGATCTGTTGGCATCACGATTCAACAGGAAAGTACAGAGATTCGTGGCTCGCTCCCGCGATCCTCTAGCAGAGACCGCAGACGCACTGATCGCCCCGTGGGGCAATACCAGCTAATGTATGCCTTCCCTCCTCTCGGGTTACTGCCAAGACTTCTTCGCAGGATAGAGGAGGAAGGAATTCCAGTAATCCTGGTAGCTCCGGACTGGCCTCGCCGAGCGTGGTACGCCGACTTGGTCAGACTGGTGGCGGACGTCCCGTGGAGACTTCCTCTCAGGGAGGACCTACTGTCTCAGGGACCGATCTTCCATCCTGCTTTACGATCGCTGGCTTTAACGGCCTGGCTATTGAGACCCAGGTGCTGAAGGACAAGGGTTTGTCAGCTTCAGTTATTCCTACTCTAGTTAAAGCAAGGAAAGCGACTTCCAGAAAGATTTATCATCGCACATGGAAGTCCTTGTGTCGAATATTAGCTTTCTCTTACGTCCTCCGACAGTCGCCGCCTCTTCATATTCGTCACATATGGGGTATTAGACTTTGCTCCGAAGGAGTAGCTAGGCAACAGAATATGTTAACAATAAAGCTTTAACATATCCCACCCTCAAGGGGTGGTCCCCTCAGTCAATACCCTCCTACTTCCTGCAACCATATCTCAGTTTTAATGTCTAGCTTGTCAGGAGTGGCTGGCTCTCTCTGTGCTGGGACTTTTTGTCCCAGACTCTTTCTTCTTTTTAATATTTTGTTTGAGTTTTTTTCTCTACCTTTACTTAGCTGTTATTTTGGTCAGCATTAGTTAGTTCTTCGGACGAAGAGGATCATGCGGACTGGGTCTCGGGCTGATCCCCCTGATCGCAGGTCGTGGGTCAGTGGCTTCCCAGTCTGCCATCGAGCGTTCAGCCAGGTAACGCTCCTGGCACAGTGAACGACCCATCCCTGTTCGGTGCAGGGATGTTTGGTGAGGTGGCTACCTCACCGGACGCTGTGCGGTTTCTTAACCGCCATTGTGTGCGTCTTGAATTGCGACTCTCCCTGCCTCATGTGCAGCGGCTTGTTCGCCTGTGCGGGTTCCCCACGCCATGTGAGGTAAGTGTATCTATGTGGGGACCTGTCTGTCTGGGGGGGGTCTCAGTCTGGGACTGTGTAACCTGCCTTTATTCACACTGCTTGTCTCCCTATCTCTCGGCTGCATACTGTGGGCTGCAAGGGGGGGGGGGAGCTGTGTGACACTGTGTGTGTCAGGCTGGGCAGTGTGGGAAGCTGTGTGCTGTGGGGCATGTTTTTATGGCATGTTGGGGCATATACAGCGATCGCTGCGGCGATCTAACATGTATCCATATCATGGGATAAGCTTGTGTGTGTTTTTATGCACTATGGAGCGGCGATTTCGGCGCCAAACGACGCCATTTTACCGGCGCCCGCTCCGGCCGCATGGTTTACATGCACGGCGGCCATTTTCTTGTAGCCTCCATAGGCTTACATAGAGCGCCCTGGCAGCATCACTTCCTCTTTCCTGGAACACCGATCGAGGCAGCAGCAGCGGCGAGGGTCTCCTCAGGTTTTATCCTTCTATTCCTGTTTGCCATTGCCTGTATTCAGTCTGTATATTCCCTGTGGGGGTCTCATTGTGCCTGAGTGTAGTGCGGTGGGCTGCGCTTGCCGCGCTTGCTGAAAGGGGGCAGTTAACCCTTGGTTGTCTGGCATACAGGGGCAATGGATTCTCAGGAGGGCAAGTTTCCCACAGTATTGGTGGAAAGCCAGGGGACCGCTGTTTCCCCCCCAGGGGGGGATTTAGCCACTATTGTGGCTGGCCTTGCTGCCCAGGTGCAAATGCTGGTGGCTGCTCAATCTACTAAACGGCCCAGAGTTGCTCTGTCCTCTGATTCTGAGGGTGAAGGTGATGGGGCTGTTCTAGCAGGGACCCCTTTATCGGGGTCCCGCTCCTCTCTTGATCTAGTGGGGTCTGAGGTGGAGGCTGAAGTTGAGGGGGTCGATAATTCTCCCCCTGGCTCGCCTGAAGAGCTTGCAATCATGGATGAGTTGATTGCTTCCATTAAGCAGACGCTGCGTTTGCAGGACGAAGTGTGTCCTCCCGCTGCCTTGGCGGCTTATGGGACGCAGAGAAAACGCAGGACGCCGCAGGTTTTTCCCTGCAATGCCGATTTTCAGCACGCTGTTAAGGATCAATGGCGCGATCTGCGCAAACCTTTTGCGGTACCAAGTAAATTCAAGCTGCGTTATCCTTTCTCGCCTGCCACTGATGAACGGTGGTGTGTGCCTCCACCAGTGGATCATGCAATTGCGGTTTTGAACAAAGCCACTGCGATTCCTGCAGAGGGTTCCCCTGTTTTCCGTGATGCCACGGATAGGAGACTGGAGTCTCTTGCCCGTCATACTTATTCTGTTACGGGTTCTATGCTTAAGGCTCTGTTTGCTTCTCTCATGGCGGCCCAGGCGATCGCAAGTTGGACGCAGATGCTTAGGCGCGTCCTAGTGGCCGATTCGGCCTCGGCGGCGACCCTGGGTATGGTGGATCAGATCCACCAGGGTGTCATGTATCTGTGTGATGCGGACCTGGACCTGATTCCGTTGGCTGCACGTGTGCACAGCGTGGCGGTGTTGTCTCGCCGCCTGGTTTGGTTGAAATGTTGGTCGGTGGACCAATCTTCACGTAAAACCTTAGCCAATCTGCCTTATGATGGGTCTCGCCTTTTTGGGGAGTCCCTGGATGTGTTGATTAAGGGGATCACCGGGGGTAAGAGCACTCTCTTGCCCCATTTCCCCAAGGCTAAGGGGGCTTCTGGGAAGAAGCATGCGAATTTTCGGCCCCCTCAGGGGTCCTTTCGTGCCTTTCGGCCGCACTACAAGGGCAAACCGTTCAAAGGCCAAGGCTCTCAGAAGAAGCCCTGGTCTGGGAAACAGAAGTCCGGCCAATCCGGACCTGCGGCCCATAACAGTTCGGCCTGAAGGGGCGCCCTCACCCAGTTTTGGGGTGGGGGGACGCTTGCTCGGTTTTCTTCAGCCCTGGTTGGCCCGTGTGCGGGACAGATGGGTTCTGGAAATCGTTCGATCTGGTTACAAGATCGAGTTTCTCTCTCGGCCGGAGAGCAGATTTTTTCCCTCAAATCTACAACTGTCTCCAGAGCGCCTGCGGGATCTGCACCTGGCGGTGCGGGACCTGAGGGCTCAGGGTGTGGTGGTTCCGGTGCCTCATCGGGACAGATTTCGGGGGTTTTATTCCAATCTGTTCACCGTGCCCAGGAAGGAGGGCAAGGTTCGTCCGATTCTGGACTTGAAAGCTCTGAACCGCTCTGTGCGGGTTCGCAAGTTCCGCATGGAGTCCCTGCGCTCGGTGGTGGCTGCCCTGGTTCCGGGGGAATTCATGGCCTCCATCGATTTGAAGGATGCGTACCTTCACATCCCCATATTCGAGGGGCATCAGAGATACCTTCGATTTGCCATTGCGGAGGATCACTACCAGTTCGTGGCGTTGCCCTTTGGGCTCGCCTCGGCTCCGCGGGTCTTCACCAAGGTGCTTGCACCGGTTCTGGCATTATTGAGGGCCCAGGGCATTTCTGTCCTGGGGTATCTGGACGACATTCTGATTCGGTCTGCGACCAGTCAGGGTCTGGAGAAGGACCTGTCTGTCACAATGCAAACTCTGCAGGAGTTCGGTTGGACGATAAATGTTCCAAAGTCGACACTGAGTCCGTCGGTTCGTCTTCCCTATCTGGGAATGATACTGGACTCGGTGCAGGTGAAGGTCTTCCTGCCGGAAGACAAGCTCAGGACTCTTCAGGAGGAAGTCAGGTCCCTCAGGGACGTTCCACACTCGTCTCTGCGGACGTGTATGAGATGTCTGGGATTGATGGTCTCGGCCTTCGAGGCGATTCCTTTCGCTCAGTTTCACACGCGGGGTCTCCAGGCGGAGATCCTGTCCAAGTGGGACGGGCGACCTCAATCTCTGGATCTTCAGATCTCGTTGAGTCATCGCACCAGGGAAAACCTTCTGTGGTGGCTCCAGTCCCCGTTGGTGTCCGGGGGCAAGTCGTTTCGTCCGATCTCGTGGACGATAATCACTACGGATGCCAGCCTGTCGGGCTGGGGTGGTGTTCTGGGCGTTCTGTCCGCCCAGGGGACCTGGTCGGAGGGGGAGTCTTCCCTCCCGATCAACATTCTGGAATTACGTGCGATAAGGCTCTGTCTTCATCGCTGGACGGACCGGCTGCAGGGCTGCCCGGTTCGGGTGCAGACGGACAATGCCACGGCGGTGGCATACATCAACCACCAAGGGGGCACCAGGAGTGCCCGAGCGGCTCGAGAAGTGGCCGACATTCTGTCTTGGGCCGAGACTCATGTCCCGGCGATAACGGCGGTTCACATTCCGGGAGTGGAGAACTGGCAGGCGGACTATCTGAGTCGCCAGACCCTGGATCAGGGGGAATGGTCTCTCCATCCGGCTGTCTTCCAGATGTTGTGCGCGAAGTGGGGTCTTCCAGATGTGGACCTGTTCGCGTCTCGCCTCAACTACAAGGTGAAGAGGTTCGTGGCAAGGACGCGCGACCCTCGGGCAGACGCGTCGGACGCGTTAGTGGCCCCGTGGCATCAGTACAGGCTGATATACGCTTTTTCCACCGATTCAGTTGCTGTCCAGGTTCCTTCGCAGGTTACACTCGGAACGCAGCACGGTGATTCTTGTGGCACCGGACTGGCCTCGCCGGTCCTGGTACGCAGACCTCGTGAATCTGGCGGTCGACGCCCCCTGGCGTCTGCCTCTTCGAGACGATCTACTGTCTCAAGGACCGATTTACCATCCTGCTTTACAGTCGCTGGCTTTGATGGCCTGGCTGTTGAGACCGAGGTCCTGAAGGAGAAGGGTCTCTCTCCAGAGGTCGTTCATACCTTGATCAACGCGAGGAAGTCTTCCTCGGGAAAGGTTTATTACCGTACTTGGAAGGCCTATTTTGCCTGGTGTGAGTCCAGGGGGTTTTCACCCCGCACGTACTCGGTTTCCCGTGTGCTGTCTTTCCTTCAGACGGGTGTCGATCAGCGTTTGGCGCTGGCCACGATAAAGGGTCAGGTGTCTGCGCTGGCCGTTCTGTTTCAACGTCCCGTGGCTTCCAACTCCTTGGTTGGCACTTTTATTCAGGGTGTGCGACATCTGGTTCCTCCTAGGAGGGATCCTTTGCCCCCCTGGGACTTGAATCTGGTTCTTTCTGTGTTACAACGTGCTCCTTTTGAACAGATCAGGGAGATCTCGTTGTCTCTGTTGTCCAAAAAGGTCGCCTTTTTGGTGGCGATCACTTCGGCTCGCAGAGTGTCGGAACTGGCGGCTTTGTCCTGCAAGTCTCCGTACCTGGTTGTTCATTTGGATAAGGTGGTCTTGCGACCTAATCCTTCTTTTCTGCCGAAACGAGTTTCGGAATTCCATCTTAACGAGGATATTGTTTTGCCTTCGTTGTGCACGAAGCCTAAACATCCAAAGGAGGTGAGATTGCACTCTCTGGATGTTGTTCGGGCGATTAGGGTTTACCTTAAATCGACTGAGTCTTTTCGTAAGACGGACTCCTTGTTTGTTCTTCCAGAGGGTCCTCGGAAGGGCATGGCGGCTTCGGCCTCTACCATCGCCAAATGGATCAGGCAGACCATTGAACAGGCCTATGCCTTGCAGGGGAAGGTTCCCCCTGTGCCTGTGAAGGCGCACTCTACTAGATCACTGAGTACGTCTTGGGCCTGCCGTCATGGGGCTTCTGTAGCCCAGGTGTGTAAGGCGGCGACCTGGTCGACCGTGCACACTTTCACAAAATTCTACAAAGTAGATGTTCAGGCATCGGCGGATGCTTCCTTTGGCCGCAAGGTTCTTAGTGCGGCTGTTCCATAGGGTCCCTTGTTGGGGACTCCTGGCTGTTGGGATATTTTTGTATTCCCTGGTTTTTTTGTCTTTTCCTGGGTTGTTGCTCCTGTTGAGCACTTATTTTTGCTGTTGCCCAGCTGGTTTCCTTCCTTTGGTAAGGTTCCTTTCTTTGATGTGGAGACTGCGTTGCCTTTCGGCGCGGATGCGTTTCCCACCCCTCATGTTTGCACTGCTTTGGGACGTCCCCATATGTGACGAATATGAAGAGGCGGCGACTGTCGGAGGACGTAAGAGAAAACGGAATTTTTGTAAAATCTTACCTGTAAAATTCCTTTCTCTGAGTCCTCCGACAGTCGCCGCCCCCGCCCCTCTTTTGGGGTTGAATGTATACTCTACTGCTATTCCACTAAAACTGAGATATGGTTGCAGGAAGTAGGAGGGTATTGACTGAGGGGACCACCCCTTGAGGGTGGGATATGTTAAAGCTTTATTGTTAACATATTCTGTTGCCTAGCTACTCCTTCGGAGCAAAGTCTAATACCCCATATGTGACGAATATGAAGAGGCGGCGACTGTCGGAGGACTCAGAGAAAGGAATTTTACAGGTAAGATTTTACAAAAATTCCGTTTTTCTGCAACAAGGGGTTGAGCAGAAACTGGCCTTGAGTACTATCAAGGGTCAGGTCTCAGCCTTAGCTATCTTCTTTCAGAAGCCTTTGGCTACTCATTCCTTGGTGCGGAATTTCATCCAGGGGGTGCGACATCTGGCTCCGCCAGTGCGCGCGCCGTTACCACCCTGGGATCTTAATTTAGTATTGTCGGTTCTTCAGAAACCTCCCTTTGAAGATATTAGGGAGATTCCTCTACCTACGTTGTCCCAGAAGGTGGCCTTCTTGGTGGCTATCACTTCTGCACGCAGGGTGTCAGAACTGGCCGCATTATCTTGTCGTTCCCCATATCTGGTGGTTCATAGAGATAAGGTGGTTCTTCGTCCGAATCCATCCTTCCTACCAAAAGTGGTTTCAGAATTTCATCTGAATGAAGAAATTGTATTACCTTCCCTGTGTCCTAAGCCCAGTCATCCTCGGGAGTTTGCTTTGCACTCCTTGGATGTGGTCCGGGCGATCAGGGTATACTTGAAAACGACAGACTCGTTTCGCAAGACGGATTCACTTTTTGTGGTCCCGGATGGACCCAAAAAGGGGTTGCCTGCATCTGCCGCGACTATTTCCAAATGGATCAGACAGACGGTGGTACAGGCTTATTCTATTAAGCGTCGGGAGCCCCCGTTCCCTGTTAAGGCGCACTCCACTCGGGCACTTAGTGCGTCATGGGCCTTTCGCCATCAGGCGTCAGTGGTCCAGGTGTGCAAGGCGGCTACCTGGTCGTCGGTGCATACCTTTACAAAACATTATAAAGTTGATGTAATGGCATCGTCTGATGCCTCGTTTGGCCACAAGGTTTTGCAGGCCGCCATTTGAGGAGACCAGTGGTCTACCTCAAGGGTTTTTTTCCGTTGGAATTTTTATTTGAGTCTCATTCTTTGTTTATAATGAGCCTTTAAAACTTCTAGTTTGGCACCGGTTGGGCCTTCTAGATTGGATTTTGATTTCTGTCAATCCCACCCCTCATTTGTGGCACTGCTTCTGGATGTCCCAGTTCTTGTGAATCAAGAAGACTACGTCTGTCAATGAGCGACATAGAAAATCGGATTTTTGTAAGATCTTACCGTAAAATCCTTTTCTCTTAGCTCATTGACAGACGTAGTACCCGCCCCTCTATCATTGAGTTGGGTTGGGTTAAATTCTCTGTTGCTGCTTTGTGACAGAACTGATGCCTTGTAGCAGAGAGAGGGAGGATATACCCTCTGGGACTGCCCCTAGGGTGGAGCCAGAACGTTTTTTCTTTTCTGCCTAGTCCTACTCCTGCGGAGACAACATAACCCAGTTCTTGTGAATCAAGAAGACTACATCTGTCAATGAGCTAAGAGAAAAGGATTTTACGGTAAGATCTTACAAAAATCCGATTTTTTCTCTAGTGTGTATTATATCCCAAATTTTTAATGCTTGTCGTGTAATAATGTGTGTGTTACTATTCAACTTTCTATATTTAGGTTGGATCCAAATAATTTTATCTAAATATGTATCACTCATTGTGTTTTCTATTTTGACACAATTTTTTTCACTCTCTTTTTTCCCCCATTCGATCACTCGTGTAAGAATTGATGCCTGGTAATATTTTTTAAAATCCGGTAGTGCCTATACCCCATCTCTCTTACTTTTACTTAAGATAGTGTATTTTATCCTTGGTTTTTTATTTTTCCATATAAACTTAGTTATCAGTGCTTTTAATGTTTTAAAGAAGGCCTGTGGGATCTGTATTGGTATCATTTGGAATTTATACGATATTTTTGGGAGGATTGCCATTTTTATAATATTGATTCTTCCCATCCAGGATATAGCTCTTGATATTAATCTATTTTTCTCTAGCGCTCATTGACAGACGTAGTCCTCGGTGATACACCACCTTCGGGTTATGTTGCCTCCACAGGAGCAGGACTAGACAGGAAATTAAAAAGCTCTGGCCACACCCTAGGGGCAGTCCCAGAGGGTATATCCTCTCTCTCTCTGCCTCAGCAAATCAGTTATTTTCTGTCTAGTTAGGAGTAAGGACCTAGATACCTTGCTGGGATCTTAGGTCCTGGCAAGAATTTTTTTCTTAAAGGATTTTTAGACAGCTTTTTTTCTCCAGTGTTCCTGTGAGATCTTCAAGCAAGAAAGCTGAACTGGGCGACGGGCTGGATGTTGAGATCCGGTGGTCACCCCAGTTCAGCCTACGAGCGCGTGCAGGCCATAGCTCCGCGCTGGGTCGGCCGCGACAAAGTCCCATTAAAAGGACTGAACCCGCGGGTTAAACGTCTCGCTGAAACGCCAAAGACCATGAGTCACGGCGTCCGTATCGGTCGACAGCCCTCCCGCCCTGGTGGAGAGGGGTACTGTCAGGAGTTGGTGCCCGCCTGGTTCCGGTATGGTGAGTAGTATGTTCCCCCTTTTTCCCTGACGGGTTTTGTGGTGAACGCGGGCCCCTCTCTGTATGGTAAGAAAGAGTCCTTTCTATCCTATAACATGTCACAAATCCTCCTACTTTGAGTGTGATTTTATGTGTGCAAAAGCCAGGAGGCTTGGTTTGGGAGCTAACAATCTATTGTATACATGTTTAAAAGATGTAATCTGTGGCATTCTGGGAATCTTATGGGTTAAGTATAAGCTACCTACCAGTCAGAAGCCACGGACATGTAGACTGCCTTCCAAATCAGATCTCCAGCTATTAGCAGGCCTCCCGAACGGCCATGCGGTCCGCCAGGGCCGGTACCGCCAACCACGCCAGATCCCCATGCAGAGAGAGTGTTGTGTGCCCTGCAGCACACCGCTATTCAGTATAGGCCGCTGCCATTTTTTTTGCTGGATCGCACGAGCCGCCATTTTGGCGTAGCCTCGTGTCTCCAGCATGGGGGCGGCCATGTTTGAGGTGATCCTACACCTCGTGGAGCTTGGGGGAGGCGCCGGAAGGCGTGCAGAGGGGCGGAGCCGCCTCCTTTCTTCCTGGGCAGCCAGCCAAAAGACTTCCTGTTTGTCAAGACAGCGCTGTAACCTGTTGCAGTTAAACTCTGAGCATCAAGTGGTGAGCCTGGGGGTCTATCTCTCTCTCTCTCGATCGATAGGGATCCCTAGCAGGTAACACTAAGGGGCTTTTTGTGGCGCTGGGGGTCAGAGAAAAAAAAAAAAAAAAAGTTTTTTTCTTTACTTTTGAATTATATTATCCAGGAAGTAACTGGAGTTATTATGGACCCTGCCACACATATTCCCCCACCTGTTTCCCTCGAGGGGGCCTCGGGACCCGCCGGTGCACAGAGTATAGAGTCATTTACAGCAATTTTGGAGTCTATGGTGGCTCGGGTGGAGGCGGCCTGTCAGGGACGGGGTTCAAGGAAGCGACCCCCGCCTACCCCTATACTATCTGACACCTCTGACTCAGATTCAGAGATGGTCACGGCAGTTGCAGGTTCCTCTGCAAGGGCTGTTATCCCAGGTAAAGCCCCCTCAGACAGTGAGGAGGACGCTTCTTTTCTTGCTATAATTCAGGAAGAAGCATTGGTGGACGCACTAGTTGTGGCAGTGCAAGAAACCTTAAAACTTGAGGTTTTACCAGCAGAAGCAACTGAAACAGAGAGGCCTTTTGGGACTAATAAGCCCATCAAGACGGCGAAGGCTTTTCCTGTACCTAAATGTTTTGGTAATCAGATTAAAGGAGAATGGGAGCATTCTAAACGTACCTTTACTATTTCCAAGCGTATTGCTAGACGCTATCCGTTGGAGGAATCCATCATTAAGAAATGGACGGTACCACCAGTCGTGGATCCGCCTATTTCCAGGCTGAATAAAGCCACGGTTATTCCAGTGGAGGACACTTCGTCCTTTAAGGATCCGGTGGATCGAAAGATAGAAGCAGAGTCCCGCACTATCTTTTCTCTGATAGGGTCAGCATTTAGACCAGTAATTGTTATTGGTCTAGTTTCCCAGACACTTACGGAATGGGCGAAAATGGTACGCCAAGATCTTAGGGGAAAAGATATTCCCCAGGAGACATCTGATTTGATGGAACAGATCATACAAGGGCTACGGTTTATCTGTGACGCAGCCTTGGACACTACTCCCTTGTTAGGGCATGCATCTAGTTAGCAGTGATCCTCAGACGTGTGCTGTGGTTAAAATGCTGGTCAGCTGACCTAGGTTCCAAAAAGACCTTGACCAATCTCCCTTTTCAGGGGAATCGTCTATTTGGGGCCAACCTAGATGAAATCATTAAGGATGCCACTGGGGGCAAGAGCACTTTTTTGCCACAGGCTGCAAAAGCTAAGGGACCTCGCAACAAGCGAGGACCTTTCTTTACCGCCCATAAAGGGCGCCCGGCTGGTACTCCCGGGAAAGGCAAGACTCCTCCAGGAGGGTTCAAGAAGGGCTGGTCGGACAAGCAGAGGACCAACCCAGCCAAACCCGAAGTAAAGGAGTACACAGCCTGAAGGTGCGCCCCCACCCGGTTTCAGGGTGGGGGGACGTTTTCACCGGTATTCAGGACATTAGATCGAGCATCAACCACTACTACCGGTGCGATTCTTCCCTTCCAACATTTAAGTACCACAGGAAGCGGTAGTTACCGTTCCCTGAATAGATCTTTTCCTTTACCTTTTCCTAAGATTAGTCCCGATACCTCACAGGAATCGGATCTGATTGACCAGATAGGCCAAGTAGCCTCTAGTCGGGTGACTTCGGTCCCTGAGGTTCAACCAGAAAAGATCACCTTTCCTGATAACTATCAGGTATCTGATAAATGTGTGGAAACAGAAAACGACCAGACTTTCTTGGATGGTCGGGGCCAGATACCTCTAGGGACGCCTGGTTCAGATCCAATCAGCGCCAGTGGTCCTAGAAATTCTAGGCTGGCCTCCTCAAGCCGGCCTGGCCGACTTGGACATGTTAGTCGCAGACGTTCCGTGGGAACTTCGTCTCAGGGAGTGTCTGTGGTCTCAAGGACCAATTTACCTTCGTGCTTTACAGTCGCTGGTTTTAATGGCCTGGCCATTGAGACCCAAGTACTGAAGGACAGAGGTTTGTCTACTTCAGTCATTCCTACCCTTATTAAAGCAAGGAAAGCGACTTCCAGCAAAGTCTATTATCACACATGGAAGACTTATATTGCGTGGTGCGAATCTTTAGGATTTCCTCCACGTACCTATTCGGTGTCTCGAATATTGGCCTTTTTTCAACAAGGGGTTGAGCAGAAGCTAGCCTTGAGCACCATCAAGGGTCAAGTTTCAGCATTAGCAATCTTCTTTCAGAAACCTTTAGCTACCAAATCCTTGGTGCGGAATTTCATCCAGGGGGTGCGGCACCTGGCTCCTCCAGTCCGCGCGCCCTTACCGCCCTGGGATCTTAATTTGGTTTTGTCGGTTCTACAGAAACCTCCCTTTGAAAACATCAGGGAGATTCCCTTGCTTACTTTATCCCAGAAGGTGGTCTTCTTGGTGGCTATTACTTCTGCTCGCAGGGTGTCAGAACTGGCTGCATTATCATGCCAGTCCCCATACCTAGTGATTCATAGGGATAAGGTAGTACTTCATCCTAAGCCATCTTTTCTTCCTAAGGTGGTTTCAGATTTTCATCTGAATGAAGATATTGTACTACCTTCCTTGTGTCCTCAGCCCAAGCATCATCGGGAACATGCGTTGCATTCCTTAGATGTGGTTCGGGCAATCAGGGTATACCTGAAAGCTACGGAATCATTCCGTAAGACGGATTCACTTTTTGTGATCACGGATGGCCCCAGAAAGGGTTTGCCTGCATCTGCCGCGACCATTGCCAAATGGATTAGACAAACGGTGGTACAGGCTTATTCTATTAAGGGTCAGAGTCCTCCGTTCCCTGTTAGGGCGCACTCCACTCGAGCGCTCAGTACTTCCTGGGCCTTTCGCCATCAGGCGTCAGTGGTCCAGGTATGTAAGGCGGCCACTTGGTCGTCGGTACATACCTTTACAAAATTCTATAAAATTGATGTGACGGCATCGGCGGATGCCTCATTTGGCCGCAAGGTTTTGCAGGCCGCAATTTGAGGAGACCGGTGGTCTACCGCGAGGGTTTTTTTCTGTTTGAAAAAAAAAAAAAAAAAGAAAAATTTTTTCTCTCTTTTGTTGAGTCTCATCATTAAGGATGAGCATTATAAACTTCTAGTTGGCACCGGTTGGGCCTTCTAGATTGGGATTTGATTTCATTTTCCCACCCCTCAGTTGTGATACTGCTCTGGGACGTCCCGAAGGTGGTGTATCACCGAGGACTACGTCTGTCAATGAGCGCTAGAGAAAAATGGATTTTTGTAAAATCTTACCGTAAAATCCTTTTCTCTTAGCTCATTGACAGACGTAGTCCCCGCCCCTCTGTTTTTTTGAGTTGGGTTGGGTTAAAATCTCTAAAGACTGCTTTTTCACATAACTGATTTGCTGAGGCAGAGAGAGAGAGGATATACCCTCTGGGACTGCCCCTAGGGTGTGGCCAGAGCTTTTTAATTTCCTGTCTAGTCCTGCTCCTGTGGAGGCAACATAACCCGAAGGTGGTGTATCACCGAGGACTACGTCTGTCAATGAGCTAAGAGAAAAGGATTTTACGGTAAGATTTTACAAAAATCCATTTATTTCTGTTTTTATTTCATTCAGTAGGGGAAGGAAATGTGCCTTTTATAACTTTTCTGGAAGTGGTGTTATTTTAATTCCTAGATATTTTAATTCCTCTCTTCTCCATACAAAGGGGAATTCACTTTTTAGCCTATTTCTCTCCTGTTTACTCATTTTAATACTTAGTATCTCCGATTTTGTTTGGTTAATTTTTAGGTTTGAGAGTTCTCCATATTGCTTTAAAATCTTAATTATGTTTGGCAAAGAGATCCTTGGGTTGGAGACGTAGAGCAGCAAGTCATCGGTAAAGGCCGCGACCTTCTGCTCTACCTCCCCAACTTCCACCCCTTTGACGTCCGGACGTCCTCTTATTGTTGCCAATAGGGGTTCTAAAGAGATGACAAACCACATTGGTGACAGGGGGCACCCCTGTCTTGTTCCGTTGTGCATATCAAATGATTCGGACAATATCCCATTCATTTTTATTTTTGCTGAGGGTTGACTATACAATGTGTTGATCCATGCCATCATTCTGGGCCCTAAACCCAACTCCTCTAGTGTTCTTATCATGAACTCCCAATTGACCATGTCAAAAGCTTTCTCAGCATCTATTGACAGTATCACACTTGGGGTCTTGTTTTTAAGCATTTGTTTCATCAGCAGGATCGTTCTGATCCCGTTGTCTCTACCTTGCCTACCAGGTATAAAACCTACCTGGTCATTATGGATCCACTCATTCATCAAACCTTTCATTCTTGTTGCTTGTATTTTTGTGAACAGCTTGGTATCTGCATTTAAAAGCAAGATCGGTCTATAACTGGAACACAACGTTGGGTCTTTTTCTTCTTTTAATATGACTGTGATCGATGCTAAGGGGGCTTCTTTACTCATATTAAATTGAGTACCTAGTCCATTCATGTACCCCTTCAGCCTCGGAACAAGGAGCTCCTTATATTGTTTATAGTAACTAATAGTAAACCCGTCTGGGCCTGGGCTTTTCCCTGCAGTAGTATCTTTTATAGCTCTTAATATCTCCTGATCTGTAATCGGAGCCTCTAGGATTATTCGTTTTTCCTTTTCTATTTTTTTCATTTTTGCATTTTCTAAATATTCTTTGATCTTCTCTCTTCTATCCAGATTATTATCCTGTTTACCCTCTCCTCTTACCGCATATAAGTTACCATAATATTTTTGAAATTCCCTTGCTATTTCGGTAGTTGAGTGAACTATTTCCCCATTTTTATTTTTAATCTTGTCTATGTAATTCATTGCTTTCTTTTTTTTAAGAGTCCTTGCCAAGTTTTTCCCTATTTTATTGCCTTCCACATATTTCTCTCTTGCCACCCTATTAAACTCCTGCCTAATTTCTTCTTCTAATAGGTCCTTTAGTTCTTCTTTTTTCCTCACTAATAGGGGGGCCAGTTCTTCCTTATTTATTTTATGTTTTTGTTCCAAGTCATATACCTCTCTCATCAGTCTATCTTTACTTTTAGTTTTTTCTTTCTTCCTTTGTGCTCCTTTTGAGATTAGAATACCCCACATATAGGCTTTTTGTGCTTCCCATTTGATATTTTTAGGTGTCTCCTCTATATCATTATTTTGGAAATAAAATTCCAATTCTTTCTCAATTTCCCTTCCCCATTTTTTATCCTTAATTATGTGAGTAACAGGTGTAGTCCCTTTCTTTTGGGTGGAGAATTCTCCATATGTCCGCCAATTGACTTTGATATAACTTTTTATTTATCTCTTTGATCTGATGGTTCGAGAATCTTTGGTATTGTGATGTATTATCTATTTTTGGATCGAGGCAGAGGTTGAGGTCCCCTGCCAGAATCACCCCTCCTTTTTTAAAATGTATTCGTTTCCCCAGGAAGGGCACCTGTCTTTCATTGGGGCTATATATATTCAATAGTGTAACTTCTTCCTCATTTAACTTCCTCTTCAAAAAAAGGAATCTTCCCTCTGGGTCCACCAGCCTATCCTCTAAGACAAATCTCACTCCTCTAGCGAGTCCGATAGCCACTCCACTAGATTTTTTTCTTAAGTGAGTCTGCGTAGTACCATGTAGGGTGATTTTGTGAATATAACCTAATATTGGAAGCATACTTGATATGGGTCTCCTGTAAAAATATTACATCTGCATTCAGATATTTAATTTCCCCCATAATTCTTTGTCTCTTAACTGGTGAATTCATTCCTCATACATTATAGGACATAAAATTTACTTCTGCCATCTCCTTGTCTTAGTTTTTTTCCTATTTTCCCTTATTTTAACTTTTAACTTTACTTGTGTACTCTGTCTGGATGCATCCAGACTCTCCTCTCCACTTGCTTCTGCAGTTTTTTGTCCTTTAGTCTTTTTGCTTTCCTCTGTATTTTGTTTTGGCCTTACAACTGGTTGTTTTTCCAGCCCTGGGTTTTGGCCTTTCCCTTCTGGGATCATTAACATCTTAATGGAACCTGGGCTAGCTGTAACCTTTGGCGGTTTCCCTGTCCCCTCTTTGGTCTGTTTGGTCTTCATTTTATACTGGGGTTCCTTCTTGTTTTATTACCCGTATTGATCTATTCGGGGGGATTTTATATTGTCCTGCTCTGCTAAGACCAATTTCCAAGGTTGCCTAGATCTAGTTCACAAGAGCAATTTAAATGTTTAAGTACTTAGAACCCTGATGAAGAATGGAAAAGGGAAACTTCGGCTTCACCCCCGTTTTTAGTGTGGGGGGAGAACAGAGATCAGTAGCAACAAGCAAGGGAAGCTTGTGCGGCTAGCCTCCATGTACTCCTTTTTAGGTTCAATCCAATAATTACTCACAGGTGAACCCCCTCCGGTCGGATTATAGTGAGTCAACTATAGTAATGCAACTCCAATCCGCAAAAATTATGCAATCATTTCAGCTTCTCAATCCAGTAGAGAAACTTCACACAGCTATCCCAGTTTCAACTCTGTCTGGGATTCTAACTGTGTATAGAGAGTGAGGGTAAGGGCTTGGAGATTCACCACTAATTTTTAGTTATATTTAATTACGATTGATCACAGTTCTTTCCCCTGTAAAATCTAGTCGCACAATTCACCCTAGGGAATTTCAGCCCAGAGTCTGCTGTTGTGGATTATCGCCAAACACAGTCTGTCCTTGTAAAGCTAGGCATGGGGTCCCCAACAGAGTGCTTGATTTTGCAAAGGCTTATACAATCAGTCAAATGAGGGGGACTTAAAAAAGAGACATGAGAAAATAAAAAACGGGGGGTTTACACCCTCTCACCACATGCTTTTTTGGGCTCACTTGCTACGGATTAGGACCTCGGGTCCATGCCTTTCATCTCCTATGCGCTGCTCCGTTATTGCCTCCAGCCGTCCGCTCCTTATCACTCTCACAGAATGTATACATGCTCCAGGCACTAGGTTCCCGTAACCGGCTGAGCCTCCGCCCCTTCTGTTTCCTGGGCTCGGCTCTACTCGGTTCGTCTTCGGCTCTGGGTTCAGCTTTAGCGCACGGTCCTCAGCGCTCTTGGCTGGTCACAATGTCAATGACATCCGGCTCGATGGGTATCTTCTCCTGGGTGTGGGGTGGCCGAGCAAGGGGGTTTCCCGGGATGGGTTAGCTGCTCATGGGGTCGGAGGAACGAGAGAATTCAGCATCTCTCTCCGGACAGCTTCCACGAGGCTTCAGTGCGTACGCTGAACCGATGCCATTGACAGGCTCCTCCCCCTCTCCAGGCTCCGAGAACTCCAATGTACTCTTTAACCACTTGCCGCCCGCCCACCGTCAAATGAAGGCGGGACGGTGCACCCATTCAGGCAGGGCACATGCGCGATCGTGTGCGCGCCGCCCTGCACTGTTGTGGCGGCGTGTCCCCGGGACACAGCGCGTCACCGGCAGGGGGGAAACAGCCAATGGGCATGGCTGTTTCCCACGTGATCGGCTGTGTTCCAATCACACAGCTGATCACAATGGGAAAGCCCAGAAGAAGACCGTGCATGCGCGATCGGGAGCGCGCTGCGCGGTCATGTCGGTGGCGCTGTGTTCCCTAGGAACACAGCTAGTCACCTGCAGTAGTAAACAGTCACTGACAGTGGCTGTTTACTATGTGATCGGCTGTGAATCCATTCACAGCCGATCACAAAATGTAAACACAGAGCAGTAACTCACTGTTACTAGCTCTTCTCCCCTCACACAGTTTCCAGTGTGAGGAGAGCAGAGCCAGAAACAGTGAGTTACTGCTCTGTACACCTGTCACAATGGAAAATCACAGCAATAAAGGTCCCCACACAGTCCTCAGCCCCCCCCCCCCAATTGCACCTGTCACCCAACAGTCACCTCATCAGTGCCCAGAAATTGCCACCCATAAGGCTACGTTCACATGTGAGCGTAGCGATCGTGGGCAGAATCACCACGCTTCTGCCCGCGATCCGAAAATCATTGCAAATCGCGGGACACCTGTGCGTTGCCCGTGATTTGCAATAGCACCCCAAACGCTGTGCGATGTTGCCGCGATTTCCACCTGCCGAATCGCAGTAACATCACGCAAACAACGCATGACACCCAAAAAAGGCTTCTTTGGGGCGTCAGCATTGTTTGCGTGATGTTACCTCGATTCGGCAGGCGGAAATCGCGGCAACATCGCACAGCGTTTGGGGTGCTATTGCAAATCATGGGCAACGCACAGGCGTCCCGCGATTTGCAATGATTTCCGGATCGCGGGCAGAAGCGTGGTGATTCTGCCCACGATCGCTACGCTCACATGTGAACGTAGCCTAAAGTGCACCTGTCACCAGAGACTGCCATCAGTACCGCCGTGCACCATCGCCTGTCACCTATCGGTGACCATCGCCCGTCATCTGTCACCCCATCAGTGATCGTCACTTGTCACCCCATCAGTGATCCTCAACTGTCACCAAATCAATCATTGTCACTTGTCACCCCATCAGTGATCGTCATCTGTCACCCCATCAATCATCGTCATCTGTCACCCCATCAATCATAGTCACCTGTCACCACATCAATCATAGTCACCTGTCACCCCATCAGTCATCGTCACCTGTCACCCCATCAGTCATCGTCATCTGTCACCCCATCAGTCATCGTCACCTGTCACCCCATCAGTCATCGTCACCTGTCACCCCATCAGTGGCCGTCACCTGTCACCCCATCAGTGACCGTCACCTGCCACCTGTCAGTCACCTGCCACCCATCAGTGATCATCCGCAGTCACCCGTCGCACAGCCCATCACAGCCAGCATGTCAAAAAGGATGTACAGCAGCGAGGAGGCCCTTCAGGTCCTCTCCATGACTGATGAGAGCACCGGGGAGCTCTCATCAGTATCCGAATCCGATTCGGAATTTGGAATCGCTAATAGTATCGGATCAGAGATGGACTCGGACTATTCCTGTACACTTTCCTTTATAGAATGTATTTTGGGGTGCAATTTTTGCTATATACATGCAACCACTTACCGACCGCCTGACTATATACATCGGCCATTAAAAGCTAAATACTGGGGTTATGGCAGCAGATAGCCCCCATAACCCCGATATTTTTTTAAACGGCGGGCGGTCAGCTTTCAGATAAGGGTGGTCCTAGTGGCAGATTTGCCGTGGAATTACCCTTACGGTGCAGGGGAAGAGGTGCCCCCCTCCCGCCGCGTCCCAGACGTTTTCCCAGCTTACCGGACCCGCCGGCAGCGGGGAAAACTATCCGGTCCCAAATCCTCAGAGACAGGGAGTCGAGTGAGGGCAAGATGGCCCTCACTCGACTCTATGGTCTTGGAGGACCGGAGCTACGTCAAAAGTCGTTGCCTAGCAACCGGTTTAAAGGGCCGTTTTTTTTTTCTTTTTCAACATTTTTTTTTTCTTTTTTAGTGTAGTTGTGAGTAGGGTTGAGCGAACACGGACTGTATTATTCGTGTTCATACCGAATAATTGGTTTTTTGTTACCCGAACACAGACCCGAAAACTTTACTGTATATTCGGGTAAAAATCCGTGTTCGGTCATTTTATTTCCGGGTTTTGTATGCATTGGCACGCTTTTCATGGCGGGCTTTCAAGAGCCAATCAACAAGCGTTTAACTGGTGTGCCTTAAGCCATCCCAGCCATGCCTACAAATGTATTAGTAGCTGTGATTGGCCATCTGAAGCATGTGACCAAGTCTTTATAAGTTCGAGACCGAGCGCCGCTGCGTCATTATTATGCTGTAGTTCAGGGACAGAGCACACATCATACGTGCTGGCTGCTGATTAGGGACAGACAGGCAAAAATCATTTGTGTCCGAATAGAATTGAGGGACAGGTCAGAGTGTTTTAGGCAGGGCGAGTTTTAGGGCGAGGCTGCTGATTTTTAGGGTCAGTGTTCTACAATCGATTTTGCTGTGTGGGGGGGGGGTTGCAGTGACCGATCTTAGCAATCCTTTTAGGGAGAGGCTGGAGATAGGCAGGTGTCAGTGGTCCACATCGATTTTGCTGTGTGTGGGGTGCAGTGAACACAATCTTTTTGCCCACTGAGGAGGAGGGAGAAAAGTCTTTTTTATCAGACAGTCACTTGTGTGCAGCGTTTTTCCTTCAGTGCTGCTATGCTGATTGTGATAATACACTGCTGTGTTCACATGTGCTATTATTGAGTGATTTAAAAAGTTTTACACTTTTTTCTATTCCACTATTCAATATACACCCTTGGGTTAAAAAAAATTAAATTGTGGCATAGTCTGTACTAATCTAGTTAAAAATTACAAACTTAAAAGGGGAATTTTTTTTTTCCCTCCATAGCCTGCGGCAGAGCTGGTCCACATCGATTTTGCTGTTTGTGGGGTGCAGTGAACACAATCTTTTTTGCCCACTGAGGAGGAGGGAGAAAAGTATTTTTTATCAGTCACTGTGTGCAGCGTTTTACCTTCAGTGCTGCTGTGCTGACTCTGATAATACACTGCTGTGTTCACATGTGCTATTATTGAGTGATTTAAAAAGTTATACACTTTTTTTCTATTCCACTATTCAATATACACCCTTGGGTTAAAAAAATTAAATTGTGGCATACTCTGGTTCTGTACGTGTGAGATACATACACCTTTTTTTTGATAATATTTTCTATTCCGCTATTCAATCAAAACCTTTGGGTATAAACAATTAAATTGCGGGATAGTCTGTGTCGGTACGTGTGAGATACACCTTTCCAATTTTTGGGGTGCATCTCATACTTCCGAGGATTTGAGGGTGCTGCCTGTTCTGAACTCCTCCTACTCCTCATCCTGCCTTTGGGGGTACAAAAAATAGTAATTTGGGCCTAGTCTGGGCCTGTACGTGTGAGATACATACACCTTTTGATAACATATTTTCTATTCCGCTATTCAATCTACACCTTTGGGTATAAACAATTAAATTGCGGGATAGTCTGTGTCGGTACGTGTGAGATACACCTTTTCAATTTTTGGGGTGCATCTCATACTGCCAAGGATTTGAGGGTGCTGCCTGTTCCGAACTCCTCCTACTCCTCATCCTGCCTTTGGGGGTACAAAAAATAGTAATTTGGGCCTAGTCTGGGTCTGTACGTGTGAGATACATACACCTTTTGATATCATATTTTCTATTCCGCTATTCAATCTACACCTTTGGGTATAAACAATTAAATTGCGGGATAGTCTGTGTCGGTACGTGTGGGATACACCTTTCCAATTTTTGGGGTGCATCTCATACTTCCGAGGATTTGGGGGTGCTGCCTGTTCTGAACTCCTCCTACTCCTCATCCTGCCTTTGGGGGTACAAAAAATAGTAATTGGGGCCTAGTCTGGTTCTGTACGTGTGAGATACATACACCTTTTGATATATTTTCTATTCCGCTATTCAATCAAAACCTTTGGGAATAAACAATTAAATTGCGGGATAGTCTGTGTCGGTACGTGTGAGATACACCTTTCCAATTTTTGGGGCGCATCTCATACTGCCGAGGATTTGAGGGTGCTGCCTGTTCCGAACTCCTCCTACTCCTCAGCCTGCCTTTGGGGGTACAAAAAATAGTAATCGCGGCCTAGTCTGGTTCTGTACGTGTGAGATACATACACCTTTTTTTTGATAATATTTTCTATTCCGCTATTTAATCTACACCTTTGGGTAAAAACAATTAAATTGCGGGATAGTCTGTGTCGGTACATGTGAGATACATACACCTTTTGATATCATATTTTTTATTCCGCTATTCAATCTACACCTTTGGGTAAAAACAATTAAATTGCGGGATAGTCTGTGTCGGTACGTGTGAGATACACCTTTCCAATTTTTGGGGCGCATCTCATACTGCCAAGGATTTGAGGGTGCTTCAGTCTGCCTCCTGCCTGTTCCGAACTCCTCCTACTCCTCATCCTGCCTTTAGGGTACAAAAAATTGTAATCGGGGCCTACTTTGTGCTTGTACGTGTGAGATACACCGTTTTGTAAAATTTGTCCTATTCCGCTATTCACTATACACCCTGTTTGAGTGTAAAAAATTAAATTGCGGGATAGTCTGTATCAGTACATGTGAGATACACCTTTTTAAATTTGTTTGGCGCATCTCCTTCTACCGCAGAGGATTGCAGGGCGCTTCAGTTTGCCTCCTGTTCCCTACTCCTCCTACTCCTCTTCCTCATCCTGCCTTTAGGGTACAAAAAATTGTAATCGGGGCCTAGTTTGTGTTTGTACGTGTGAGATACACCGTTTTGTAAAATTTGTCCTATTCCGCTATTCAATATACACCCCGTTTGAGTGTAAAAAATTAAATTGCGGGATAGTCTGTATCGGTACATGTGAGATACACCTTTTTAAATTTGTTTGGCGCATCTCCTACCGCAGAGGATTGCAGGGCGCTTCAGTTTGCCTCCTGTTCCCTACTCCTCCTACTCCTCTTCCTCATCCTGCCTTTAGGGTACAAAAAATTGTAATTGGGGCCTAGTCTGTGTTTGTACGTGTGAGAAACACCGTATTATAAAAGTTTTCCTATTCCGCTATTCAATATACACCCTTTTGGAGTGTAAAAAATTTAATTACGGCATAGTCTGTATCGGTACGTGTGAGATACACCTTTTAAATTAGTTTGGCGCATCTCCTTCCACCGCCAAGGATTGCAGGGCGCTTCAGTTTGCCTCCTGTTCCCAACTCCTCCTACTCCTCTTCCTCATCCTCCCTTTAGGGTACAAAAAATTTTAATCGGGGCCTAGTCTGTGTTTGTACGTGTGAGATACACCGTTTTTTATCCTTTTTCCTATTCCGCTATTCAATATACACCCTTTTGGGGTAAAAAACATTAAATTGCGGCATAGTTTGCATATTTGACTGTGAGATACACCCGTGCGATACTGTTGTTGTTTTGTTCCACTATTCAATAAACACCTTTCTAGGGCAAGATCATAAATTACAGAAATATGAGGAGACCGTCAAATAGGGGCCGTGGTGCTGCTGTTAGAGCTCCTGTTGCAAGGAGAGGACGTGGTCGATCTGTGCCAGCTACACGCACAAGTGAAACACCTTCCTCAAGTGTGAGTAGGCGACAGAACCTGCAGCAGTATTTGGTAGGGCATCATACGCCTCTAGAAGTGATGAGGCCAGAAGAAGTAGAGGCGATAGTAGATTGGTTTGCTGCTGACAGTGCCTCCAGTTCCTTCACATTGTCTCCCACCCAGTCTACTGCAGAAAGGTCAGAGTTGGCACCTGCAGCCGATGTCCAACCGTCTTTCACCTCACCCCCTTGCAAATCAGGCAAGCAGTCTGAGCCCCAAGTCATACAGCAGTCTCTTCTTCTTTTTGAGGACTCTGTCAGCAGGGTTTCCCAGGGCCATCCACCTAGCCCTGCCCCAGAAGTGGAAGAGATTGAGTGCAGCGATGCCCAACCACTTATTTCTCAAGATGAGTACATGCAAGGACCATCGCAGCACGTCTCCGATGATGACGAAACGCAGGTGCCAACTGCTGCAGCGTTCAGAATTGTGGAGACCGGCAAGGAGGGCAGGGGTGAAGACTGGGTGGAAGATGATGTGGAGGACGATGAGGTCCTCGACCCCACATGGAATGAAGGTCATGCAGGTGACCTGAGTAGTTTGGAGGGAGAGGCGGTGGTCGCACAGAGCCACCAGCACAGCAGAAGAGGGAGCAGGGTGCAGAAGCGGAGCGGCCGTGCCCTAGACACTACGCCTGCTACTGCCCAATGCAGCAAGGGAACGAGCACAGCAAAGCCAGCTCAAAGGAGTTCTCTAGCGTGGAAGTTCTTTAGAAAATGTGCTGATGACAGGACACGAGTGGTTTGCACCCTGTGCAATCAGAGCCTAAAGCGAGGCATAAACCTTCTCAACCTGAGCACAACCTGCATGATCAGGCATCTAAGTGCAAAGCACGAGCTGCAGTGGAGTAGACACCTTCAAAACCAAGAAACGTCTCTGGCTCATCCTGCTTCCTCTTCTGCTGCAGTCTCGGCCGCTCCATCCACATCTGTAGTGATACCGGCACCTGCCACCCCGCAAACAGACGATCTGTCAGCAACACCACCACCTGGGTCACCAACCATCTCCACAATGTCCCGTGGAAGCGTTCAGCTTTCCATCTCCCAAACACTTGAGAGGAAGAGGAAGTACCCCCCTACCCACCCGCGATCCCTGGCCCTGAATGCCAGCATTTCAAAATTCTTGGCCTTTGAAATGCTGTCATTCCGTCTGGTGGAGACACACAGTTTTAAAAACCTTATGTCGGTGGCTGTCCCACAGTACGTCGTGCCCAGCCGCCACTACTTTTCCAGGCAAGCCATCCCTTCCCTGCACAACCAAGTGGGAGAAAAAATCAGGTGTGCACTGTGCAACGCCATCTGTGCCAAGGTCCACCTAACTACCGATACGTGGACCAGTAAGCACGGTCAGGGGCGTTATATCTCCCTAACGGCACACTGGGTAAATGCAGTGGCGGATGGGCCTGAGGCGGATAGCAATTTGGCGCATGTCCTTCCACCACCGAGGATTGCAGGGCGCTTCAGTTTGCCTCCTGTTCCTAACTCCTCCTACTCCGCTTCCTCATCCTCTACCGCCTCCTCATCCGGTCAGTGTAACACCTTCACCACCAACTTCAGCACGGCCAGGGGTAAACGACAGCAGGCAGTTTTAAAACTTGCCTGTTTGGGGGAAAAACCACACACCGCGCAGGAGTTGTGGAGGAGCATGGAACAGCAGACAAATGAGTGGTTGCTGCCAGCGAGCCCCAAGCCCGGCCTGGTGGTGTGCGATAAAGGGCGAAATCTCATAGCAGCTCTGGGCCTAGCCGGTTTGACGCACATCCCTTGCCTGGCGCATGTGCTGAATTTGGTGGTGCAGAGGTTCCTTAAAAATTACCCCGATATGTCAGAGCTGCTGCAGAAAGTGCGGGCCGTCTGTGCGCACTTTCGGCGTTCTCACCCTGCTGCTGCTCGCCTGTCAGCGCTGCAGCGTAACTTCGGCCTTCCCGCTCACCGCCTCATATGCGACGTGCCCACAAGGTGGAACTCCACCTTGCACATGCTGGAAAGACTGTGCGAGCAGCAGCAGGCCATAGTGGCCATAGTTTCAGCTGCAGCACGCACGCGTGAGTCGCTCTGCGGAACAGCACCACTTCACCACCAATAACTGGGCCTCCATGCGAGACCTGTGTGCCTTGTTGCGCTGTTTTGAGTACTCCACCAACATGGCCAGTGCCGATGACGCCGTTCTCAGCTTAACTATCCCACTTCTATGCCTCCTTGAAAAAACAATTCGGGCGATGATGGAAGAGGATGTGGCACAGGATGAGGAGGAGGAGGATGAAGAGGTAACATTTCCAAGGCTTTCAGGGCAGTCATTCGAAAGGGGCTCCGAGGGTGGGTTCCTGCACACACAAACGCCAGGGACACAATTGTCCAGCAGGGGCACAGTTCTGGAGGATGAGGAGGATATGGAGGAGGAGATGGAACCATGTTCACAGCAGGGTGGCACCCAGGCCAGCTCATGGCCATCACTGGTGCGTGGCTGGGGGGATACAGAGGACACAGACGATACACCTCCCACAGAGGACAGCCTTTCGTTGCCTCTTGGCAGCCTGGCACACATGTGCGATTACATGCTGCAGTGTCTCCACAACGACCGCCGAGTTGCCCACATTCTAACTTGTGCTGATTACTGGGTGGCCACGCTGCTGGATCCCCGTTACAAGGACAACGTACCGTCCTTAATTCACTCACTGGAGCGCGATCGCAAGATGCGCGAGTACAAGCGTGCACTGGTAGACGTGATGCTGCTGGCATTCCCACCTGACAGCGGGGCCACAGTGGAAGCACAAGGCGGAGGAAGAGGTCACCAACGCAACCAGGGCACTGCCAGCACCTCAGAAGGCAGGGTTAGCATGGCCAAAATGTGGAAAAACTTTGTCAGCACGCCACAACAAACAGCAGCACCAGCAGCTCATATGGAACGTCTTAGCAGGAGGCAGCATTTCACCAACATGGTGGAGCAGTATGTGTGCACACGCCTACATGTAGTGAATGACGAGTCTGCCCCCTTCAACTTCTGGGTCTCCAAATTGGGCACATGGCCTGAGCTTGCCCTTTACGCCTTGGAGGTGCTGGCGTGCCCTGCAGCCAGTGTATTATCTGAACGGTATTTAGCACGGCTGGGGGCGTTATCACAGACAAGCGCAGCCGCCTGTCCAGAGACAATGTGGACAAGCTCACGTTCATTAAAATGAACCAGGCGTGGATCCCACGGGACTTTTCCGTACCTTGTGCAGAATAGCGATGGATACCGACCTTACCCAGCCATTGTTCTATTTTTGCTCTTTCTCACTCTTTTGGGGTGTACCCTCATTTAAAATTTCTGAAAAAAAGCAGTGTTGGCTACCTCGTCCTCCACTCCTCCTCCACCGCCGCTTACACCTACACCGCCCATAGGTAGGCACAGCCTATTGCATTAGGGTGTGCACCCCAAAGTTTAAATACACATGCATGTGTTTGCCTACATGTACATGGCCCCGATACATTACTCTCCCTGCTGGCAAAGTGAAATAGAAGTGTGTGGCACTTCTCTTATGGCAGAGCAGGTCCGAGGGAGATCTTTCCCATCTCCTCACTGGCAAACAGAGCGATAATGCTAATGTGCCCTAGGTGATTAGGGTGTGCCCAGGCACACCCGGCACACCCTGTGCGCACGCCTATGACACCGCCACATCCACCACCACCTGAACCTCCCTCCTACTCCATATGGGCCTCGTCCTTCACAGATGAAGAACACGGACCCGGACTTTTTTTTCAAGTTCGGCCGAACCCGCCGAACACGGACATCCAGGTGTCCACTCAACTCTAGTTGTGAGGTGTGAGGTCTTTTTGACCCCAGATCTCACAATAAAGAGGACCTGTCATGCCTATTTCTATTACAAGGGATGTTTACATTCCTTGTAATAGGAATAAAAATTATCAAAACATTTTTTTTTAAACTGTGTAAAAATAAAAAAATAATAAATAAAATAAATATGAAAAAAAAATTAAAGCGCCCTGTCCCCGTTAGCTCGCGCGCAGAAGCGAACGCAAGTCCCGCCCACATATGTAAACGGTGTTCAAACCATACATGTGATGTATCGCCGCGATCGTTAGAGCGAGAGAAATAATTTGAGCCCTAGACCTCCTCTGTAACTCTAAGCTTGTAACCTGTAGAAATTTTTAAATTGTTGCCTATGGGGATTTTTAAGTACCAATGTTTGGCGCCATTCTGTGAGCGTGAGCAATTTTGAAGCATGACATGTTGGGTATCTGATTACTCAGCGTAACATTATCTTTCACATTATGGAAAAAATTGGGCTAAATTTACTGTTTTCTTATTTTTTTAATTCAAAAAAGTTAATTTTTTTCAAAAAAATTGCATTTGGAATACTGCTGCGCAAATATGGTGTGATAAAAAATATTGCAACGATCTCCATTTTATTCTCTAGGGTCTCTGCTAAAAAATAAAATATAATGTTTGGGGGTTCTAAGTAGTTTTCTAGCAAAAAAAAATGATTTTAGCTTGTAAACACCAAGTGTCAAAAATAGGCCCAGTCTTAAAGTGGATAAATGGACAACCATGACACCAAAGACCGAAATAGCTCAGTTGGGATAGTGTTAGTCTGAAGATCTGAAGGTCCCTGGTTTGATCCTGGATTTCGGCAAGCGCACGTGCCCCTTTTGGTGTACTGCTTGCTGACAAGAATAGGAAGACCAAGAGCAAGGTTTAGAGCATGTAAGGGTCTTGGGCGCAGCAGAAACGCCATTGGGCAACATCCTGCAGTTTATCATTTTCTCAGCCAATGTGCAAGGACATGTCAAAAATGCTTTCTTCTTCAAAGGACCAGTGTACACCAACACATAGCGCTGCAGAGCCTTGGGAAGAAAGCACCGGCATGTTGCATTGCATTGCAAGAAAGAATATTTGGCTTTACATTTAGAAAAGAGCACGTGCGCTTGCCAAAACCCAGGATCGAACCAGGGACTTTTAGATCTTCAGTCTAACGCTCTCCCAACTGAGCTATTTCGGCCTTTGGTGTCATGGTTTGCCGACAACTGTGGGCTACCATGTGTTGGTGTGAAGGGATCCTATTGAGGAGTGACATTTTTATGTCTACGTATTTTGCCGGGGAAAGAAAAAAGGCAGCAAGATACGCAACTTTATTCCCGGTGAGACTAAGCAACCACTCTGTTATGAACAACAGCTACATGAGAAGCAAAGGAATCAAGCAATTTCTAGACTGATAAGAGGGAAAGACAACAGCTCACACTGAGCTATTTCGGCCTTTGGTGTCATGGTTTGCCGACAACTGTGGGCTACCATGTGTTGGTGTGAAGGGATCCTATTGAGGAGTGACATTTTTATGTCTACGCATTTTGCCGGGGAAAGAAAAAAGGCAGCAAGATACGCAACTTTATTCCCGGTGAGACTAAGCAACCACTCTGTTATGAACAACAGCTACATGAGAAGCAAAGGAATCAAGCAATTTCTAGACTGATAAGAGGGAAAGACAACAGCTCACACATAGTGGGAGAGTTGTTAAGCCTACAAGAGCTGCCGAAACCCGGGACCTTTAGATCTTCAGTCTAACGCTCTCCCAACTGAGCTATTTCGAAACATTGAAGTGAAGCAAATGCAAATGCAAATGCAATGCAAGAAAGAATATTTGGCTTTACATTTAGAAAAGAGCAACATGCCGGAGCTTTCTTCCCAAGGCTCTGCAGTGCTATGTGTTGGTGTACACTGGTCCTTTGAAGAAGAACGCATTTTTGACATGTCCTTGCACATTGGCTGAGAAAACGATAAACTGCAGGATGTTGCCCAATGGCGTTTCTGCTGCGCCCAAGACCCTTACATGCTCTAAACCTTGCTCTTGGTCTTCCTATTCTTGTCAGGAAGCAGTACACCAAAAGGGGCACGTGCGCTTGCCGAAACCCGGGGTCGAACCAGGGACTAGTGATGTCGCGAACCTAAAATTCGCCGTTCGCGAACGCGAACATCGGCAAATGTTCGCGAACCGGGCGAACCGCCATAGACTTCAATAGGCAGGCGAATTTTAAAACACACAGGGACTCTTTCTGGCCACAATAGTGATGGAATAGTTGTTTCAAGGGGACTAACACCTGGGCTGTGGCATGCCGAAGGGGGATCCATGGCAAAACTCCCATGGAAAATTACGTAGTTGACGCAGAGTCAGGTTTTGATCCATAAAGGGCACAAATCATCTAACATTCCTAAATTGTTTGGAATAACGTGCTTTAAAACATTCAGTGTGTGAATACAATCAGGTATGATGTTGTATCGATCAAGTAGTGTAAGGGTTACGCCCGCTTCACAGTGACAGACCAAACTCTGACAGACCAAACTCCCCGTTTAACAGTCAGTCAGTCCATTTGCACAACCGCAAACTCCCCATTTGCACAAGGTTGGATACCAAGCTAGCCATGTCCCGTTCCTTGTCCTCACTGACATCATTGAAGGTCTCTTCCTCCACCCAGCCACGTACAGCACCAATGGTCCCCGAAAGGTGACAACAAGCCCCCTGGGACGCCTGCTGTGGCTGGTCTTCCACCTCCTCAAAGCCACCTTCTTCCTCTGACTTCTCTTCTTCAGACTCCTCTCTCTGCATTGCCACAGGTCCAGCAATTGAAAACGACAAGGCTGCTTCTGGTGGTGATGGGGACCACAACTCTTCCTCTTCATGCTCATCTACAGCCTGATCCAGTACTCTTCGCAGGGCACGCTCCAGAAAAAACGCATATGGGATGAGGTTGATGATGTTGCCTTGGGTTCGACTGACCACCAGGTTTGTTACCTCCGCAAAAGGACGCATGAGCCTACAGCCATTGTGCATGAGCATTCAGTAACGCGGCCAAAAAATACCCAGCTCCGCAGAAAGAATGAAATGAAAATGAATGTTTTTTCTATGAAAAATTATCCCGCGGATCGCTTTTGGTCTGTTCACAATGAAGCAACGACCTTATCATCTGGGGTGTGCCAACACACTCCTAGAGGTGATCGCTTCATTGTGATACACAAGCCCCTTCACCACGACAAGGTAATGATCACGAAGGGGAATTGACATATGTATGTGCCTTTTTTTTTTGTTTTTTGTTTTTTTGCAGCCACAGTGTAGCACCAGAGGCCAGAAAAATTAGGCATGTACACATGCATGAAAAAGTAGGTATTGTTGCAGCCGCTGCTGTAGCAGCGGCCTGGAAAATTGAGGTTTTCAAGGCAGAAAGTGCACTAAAACATTGCGGCTTGAACCGTAGTTAGTGGCGGAGACGTCATGTAAGTCATCCGGCATACAGAGAATGATTAAATACAGCAGCGTGTGGACCATTTTTAGCCCAAGGCATCTCAGTCATCACCAGGCCTTTTTTAGTCAAATGCATCCCCCACTGTCAGTCCCTTCGGGATCCATGCCTCATTCATCTTAATAAACGTGAGGTAATCAAGACTTTTTTGACCTAGGCGACTTCTCTTCTCAGTGACAATACCTCCTGCTGCGCTGAAGGTCCTTTCTGACAGCACACTTGAAGCGGGGCAGGCCAGAAGTTCAATGGCAAATTGGGATAGCTCAGGCCACAGGTCAAGCCTGCACACCCAGTAGTCAAGGGGTTCATCGCTCCTCAGAGTGTCGATATCTGCAGTTAAGGCAAGGTAGTCTGCTACCTGACGGTCGAGTCGTTCTCTGAGGGTGGACCCCGAAGGGCTGTGGCGATGCGTAGGACTAAAAAAGCTCCGCATCTCCTCCATCAACAAGACGTCTGTAAAGCGTCCTGTCCTTGCCGGCGTGGTTGTGGTAGGAGGAGGATTACTTTCACCTCTTCCCCTGTTGGATTCCCGTTGTGCTGTGACATCACCCTTATATGCTGTGTAAAGTATACTTTTCAACTTATTTTGTAGCTGCTGCATCCTTTGCGACTGCCGGTAATTGGGTAACATATCAGAGACTTTCTGCTTATACCGGGGGTCTAGTAGCGTGGCCACCCAGTACAGGTCGTTCTCCTTCAGCCTTTTTATACAAGGGTCCCTCAACAGGCATGACAGCATGAAAGACCCCATTTGCACAAGGTTGGATGCCGAGCTACTCATGTCCAATTCCTCGTCCTCACTGATGTCATTGAAGGTGTGTTCTTCCCCCCAGCCACGTACAACACCACGGGTACCAGATAGGTGACAACGAGCACCCTGGGAGGCCTGCTGTGGTTGGTGTTCCTCCTCCTCAAAGCCACATTCCTCCTCTGACTCCTCTTCCTCAGACTCCTCTTCCAGTGTTGCCGCAGGTCCAGCAAGCGATGGTAAGGCTGTTTCTGGTGGTGATGGTGACCACAACTCTTCCTCTTCACGCTCATCTATGGCCTGATCCAGCACTCTTCGCAGGGCACGCTCCAGGAAGAAAACATATGGGATGATGTCGCTGATGGTGCCTTCGGTGCCACTGACTAGGTTTGTCATCTCCTCAAAAGGACGCATGAGCCTACAGGCATTGCGCATGAGCGTCCAGTAACGTGGCAAAAAAATACCCAGCTCCGCAGAGGCTGTCCTAGCACCCCGGTCATACAAATACTCGTTGACCGATTTTTCTTGTTGGAGCAGGCGGTCGAACATTAGCAGTGTTGAATTCCAACGTGTCGGGCTGTCGCAAATCAAGCGCCTCACTGGCATGTTGTTTCGCCTCTGAATATCTGCAAAGTGCGCCATGGCCGTGTAGGAATGCCTGAAATGGCTACACACCTTCCTGGCCTGCTTGAGGACGTCCTGTAAGCCTGGGTACTTCTGCACAAAGCGTTGTACAATCAGATTCAACACATGTGCCATGCACGGCAGATGTGTCAACTTGCCCAAATTCAATGCCGCCAACAAATTGCTTCCGTTGTCACACACCACTTTGCCGATCTCCAGTTGGTGCGGGGTCAGCCACTGATCCACCTGTGCGTTCAGGGCAGACAGTAGTGCTGGTCCGGTGTGACTCTCTGCTTTCAGGCAAGTCAACCCCAAGACAGCGTGACACTGTCGTATCCGGCATGTGGAATAGCCCTTGGGGAGCTGGGGGGGTGCAGTTGGTGTGGAGCAAGACGCAACAGCAGAAGAGGACTCAGCCGAGGAGGTTAGCAAAGAGGATGGAGTAGGAGGAGTAGAGGAGGTGGCAGCAGGCCTGCCTGCAAGTGGTGGCGGTGTCACCAACTCCTCTGCAGCAGAGCCACGCATTCCATGCTTGGCAGCCGCCAGCAGGTTTACCCAATGCGCAGTGTAAGTGATATACCTGCCCTGACCGTGCTTTGCAGACCAGCTATCAGTGGTCAGATGGACCCTTGCCACAACACTGTGTGCCAGACGTGACATGACTTCCTTTTCCACAATAGAATTGGGGATTGCCTTTTGTGAAAAATAATTTCGGCCGGGTACCTTCCACTGCGGTGTCCCAATAGCGACAAATTTTTTGAAGGCCTCAGACTCCACCAGCTTGTATGGTAAAAGCTGGTGGGCTAAGAGTTCCGACAAGCCAGCTGTCAGATGCCGGGCAAGGGGGTGACTCTTTCAGATTGGCTTCTTACGCTCAAACATTTCCTTGACAGACACCTGACTGTGGGCAGATGAGCAGGAACTGCTGAAGGTGAGAGGCGGAGGGGCGGGTTGTTGATAGGGGGCATGGAGGACAGCAGTGGTTGACGTGGCTGAAGATGCTGGACCAGGAGGAGGATGGTGGCTTTCAGTTTGTGTGCTGCTTTTACTCATGTGTTGATCCCATAGGCGTTTGTGATGTGAGATCATGTGCCTTCACAAAGCAGTTGTACCTAGGTGGGTGTTGGACTTCCCACGACTCAGTTTCTTTTGGCACAGGTTACAAATGGCATCGCTGATATCAGAGGCAGACACACAAAAAAAAAATGCCACACTGCTGAGCTTTGCAAGGACGGCATTCTGGTGGTGGCAACAGCTTGCGTTGATTGGCGTGCTGTCTGGCTGACCCCGGGTGCCGAATCTACATGCTGTCTGACTGCGCCACTAGCTCCTTGCGATGACCTCCTCCCCCTGCTTCCAACTCGTCTCCTCCTCCTCTCTGTCTCCCCATCTGAACTTTCCCCCTCTTCTTCTGCTCTTCGAGCAGGCACCCAGGTGACATCCACGGACACATCGTCATCATCAGCCGCTTCACTTGACAACTCAGCAAAGGCAGCAGCAGCAGGTACAACATCATCATCATCATCATCATCACAATGTACGTCCATGTGTATAATGCTGCCTGACTGAGACATATCCCCGTTATCTACATCCTCTGGCACTAATAGTTGCGCATCACTTATTTCTTACAACTGATGTGAAAATAACTCCTCTGACGGATCAAGTGAAGCGGCTGTGGTGCTAGTGTTGGTGGTGGTGCCGGCGGGCGGGCGAGTGGTAAATTGAGAGGTGCCCGAAGCTGAGCTGGAGGAGGATGGTGCATTAAGGTTCCGAACGGAAGCTATAGACGATTGGGTGTCCTGTGTAAGCCAGTCAACTATGTCCTCAGAATTTTTTGAGTTCAGGGTCTGTGGTGGCCTCTGAACACTGGGCATTATTCTAGGGCCTAAGGAAATCACAGCACCACGACCACGACGGCCCTTGCGGGGTGGCCTGCCTCTGCCTGTCATTTTTTTTTAATGTGTTGTACTATGAGTGCAAGGTGCTGTTCCACCCTATAGGAGTGTTGGGCAGTGGGTACAGTACACTCTGTGGACCTGACAGTCACTGGCAGCCCAGGCAACTGCAATTATAAAAAAATATATATATTTTTAATTTGCAAGCTGCTGTGCCACCGTATATATCAGTGGTGGGTGGGCAGTGGCACAGTACACTCTCTGTGGACCTGACAGTCACTGACAGCCCAGGCAACTGCAATTATAAAAAATATATATATTTTTAATTTGCAAGCTGCTGTGCCACCGTATATATCAGTGGTGGGTGGGCACGCAGTGGCACTGCAGTGGGCACAGTACACTCTGTGGACCTGACAGTCACTGGCACCCAGGCAACTGCAATTATAAAAAAATATATATATTTTTACTTTGCAAGCTGCTGTGCCACCGTATATATCAGTGGTGGGTGGGCAGTGGCACAGTACACTCTCTGTGGACCTGACAGTCACTGGCACCCAGGCAACTGCAATTATAAAAAAATATATATATTTTTACTTTGCAAGCTGCTGTGCCACCGTATATATATTAGTGGTGGGTGGGCACGCAGTGGCACTGCAGTGGGCACCGTACACTCTGTGGACCTGACAGTCACTGGCAGCCCAGGCAACTGCAATAATAAAAAATATTTTTTTTTTTCAATTTGCAACAAGATGCTGTGCCACCGTATATATATCAGTGGTGGGCAGTGCACTGCAGTGGGTACAGTGCACTCTGTGGACCTGACACAGCACTCAATGCAATTATGACAGAGGAAAAAAAAAATATTTTTTAAAATGCAAGGTACTGTGCCTGTGCCACCCGAAATGAGTGTGGTGTGCACACAGTACAGTCTGTGGTGGGTCTGTGGCCTCTCACACACAGCGGGCAGGCAACTGCAGTGTACAATATATATATATATATATATATATATATATATATATAAATACTCAATTACCAGCCCTAAAAAGGGCTTTTGGGGACACTAAATATATATATATATATATATATATATATATATATATAAATATATATATATATATAAATTACCCAAATACCAGCCCTTAGAATGGCTTTTTGGGGTGCTGTCAGGATGCTGTCCTTACAGTAGAAGTGGACCAAGAACACTGACTAGCAAGACCAGGAACACTGACTAACTGTCCCTAGCTATTAACAGCAGCAGCAGCAGCAGCAGCAGCAGCAGCACTCTCCCTGCTCTCACTAACACACTGCTTCAGAATGATCTAAGATGGATCTAAGATGGATGCTGCCCTTGCTTATTTATAGGAGGTGGAAGGGTGTGGGAGGGAGGTATGCTGATTGGCTGGAATGTGCCCGCTGACTGTGAAGTTCAGGGTCAAAGTTTGCCTCAATTATGTATTATAGGGGGCGGACCGAACATCGCATATGTTCGCCCACAGCGGCGAACGCGAACAAGCGATGTTCGCCGGGAACTGTCCGCCGGTGAACAGTTCGGTACATCTCTACCAGGGACCTTTAGATCTTCAGTCTAACGCTCTCCCAACTGAGCTATTTCGGCCTTTGGTGTCATGGTTTGCCGACAACTGTGGGCTACCATGTGTTGGTGTGAAGGGATCCTATTGAGAAGTGACATTTTTATGTCTACGCATTTTGCCGGGGAAAGAAAAAAGGCAGCAAGATACGCAGCTTTATTCCCGGTGAGACTAAGCAACCACTCTGTTATGAACAACAGCTACATGAGAAGCAAAGGAATCAAGCAATTTCTAGACTGATAAGAGGGAAAGACAACAGCTCACACATAGTGGGAGCGTTGTTAAGCCTACAAGAGCTGCCGAAACCCGGGATCAAACCAGGGACCTTTAGATCTTCAGTCTAACGCTCTCCCAACTGAACTATTTCAGCAGAAGCAGAAGCAGAAGCAGAAGCAGAAGCAGAAGCAGAAGCAGAAGCAGAAGCAGAAGCAGAAGCAGAAGCAGAAGCAGAAGCAGAAGCAGAAGCAGAAGCAGAAGCAGAAGCAGAAGCAGAAGCAGAAGCAGAAGCAGAAGCAGAAGCAGAAGCAGAAGCAAGAAAGAATATTTGGCTTTACATTTAGAAAAGAGCAACATGCCGGAGCTTTCTTCCCAAGGCTCTGCAGCGCTATGTGTTGGTGTACACTGGTCCTTTGAAGAAGAACGCATTTTTGACATGTCCTTGCACATTGGCTGAGAAAATGATAAACTGCAGGATGTTGCCCAATGGCGTTTCTGCTGCGCCCAAGACCCTTACATGCTCTAAACCTTGCTCTTGGTCTTCCTATTCTTGTCAGGAAGCAGTACACCAAAAGAGCACGTGCGCTTGCCGAAACCCGGGATCGAACAAGGAACCTTTAGATCTTCAATCTAACGCTCTCCCAACTGAGCTATTTCGGCACAGTGAAGTGAAGTGAAGTGAAGTGAAGTGAAGTGAAGTGAAGTGAAGTGAAGTGAAGTGAAGTGAAGTGAAGTGAAGTGAAGTGAAGTGAAGTGAAGTGAAGTGAAGTGAAGTGAAGTGAAGTGAAGTGAAGTAGAAGCAAAAGCAAATGCAAGAAATAATATTTGGCTTTACATTTACAAAAGAGCAACATGCCAGAGCTTTCTTCCCAAGGCTCTGCAGCGCTATGTGTTGGTGTACACTGGTCCTTTGAAGAAGAACGCATTTTTGACATGTCCTTGCACATTGGCTGAGAAAATGATAAACTGCAGGATGTTGCCCAATGGCGTTTCTGCTGCGCCCAAGACCCTTACATGCTCTAAACCTTGCTCTTGGTCTTCCTATTCTTGTCAGGAAGCAGTACACCAAAAGGGGCACGTGCGCTTGCCGAAACCCAGGATCGAACCAGGGACCTTTAGATCTTCAATCTAACGCTCTCCCAACTGAGCTATTTCGGCCTTTGGTGTCATGGTTTCCTATTGAGAAGTGACATTTTTATGTCTACGCATTTTGCCGGGGAAAGAAAAAAGGCAGGAAGATACGCAACTTTATTCCCGGTGAGACTAAGCAACCACTCTGTTATGAACAACAGCTACATGAGAAGCAAAGGAATCAAGCAATTTCTAGACTGATAAGAGGGAAAGACAACAGCTCACACATAGTGGGAGCGTTGTTAAGCCTACAAGAGCTGCCGAAACCCGGGATCGAACCAGGGACCTTTAGATCTTCAGTCTAACGCTCTCCCAACTGAGCTATTTCGGCACATTGAAGTGAGGTGAAGTGAGGTGAAGTGAGGTGAAGTGAGGTGAAGTGAGGTGAAGCAAATGCAAATGCAAATGCAAAAAAGAATATTTGGCTTTACATTTAGAAAAGAGCAACATGCCAGAGCTTTCTTCCCAAGGCTCTGCAGCGCTATGTGTTGGTGTACACTGGTCCTTTGAAGAAGAACGCATTTTTGACATGTCCTTGCACATTGGCTGAGAAAATGATAAACTGCAGGATGTTGCCCAATGGCGTTTCTGCTGCGCCCAAGACCCTTACATGCTTTAAACCTTGCTCTTGGTCTTCCTATTCTTGTCAGGAAGCAGTACACCAAAAGGGGCACGTGCGCTTGCCGAAACCCGGGATCGAACCAGGGACCTTTAGATCTTCAGTCTAACGCTCTCCCAACTGAGCTATTTTGGCCTTTGGTGTCATGGTTTGCCGACAACTGTGGGCTACCATGTGTTGGTGTGAAGGGATCCTATTGAGGAGTGACATTTTTATGTCTACGCATTTTGCCGGGGAAAGAAAAAAGGCAGCAAGATACGCAACTTTATTCCCGGTGAGACTAAGCAACCACTCTGTTATGAACAACAGCTACATGAGAAGCAAAGGAATCAAGCAATTTCTAGACTGATAAGAGGGAAAGACAACAGCTCACACATAGTGGGAGCGTTGTTAAGCCTACAAGAGCTGCCGAAACCCGGGATCGAACCAGGGACCTTTAGATCTTCAGTCTAACGCTCTCCCAACTGAGCTATTTCGGCACAGTGAAGTGTAGTGAAGTGTAGTGAAGTGTAGTGAAGTGTAGTGAAGTGTAGTGAAGTGTAGTGAAGTGTAGTGAAGTGTAGTGAAGTGTAGTGAAGTGTAGTGAAGTGTAGTGAAGTGTAGTGAAGTGTAGTGAAGTGAAGTGTAGTGAAGTGTAGTGAAGTGTAGTGAAGTGTAGTGAAGTGTAGTGAAGCAAATGCAAATGCAAATGCAAATGCAAATGCAAGAAAGAATATTTGGCTTTACATTTAGAAAAGAGCAACATGCCAGAGCTTTCTTCCCAAGGCTCTGCAGCGCTATGTGTTGGTGTACACTGGTCCTTTGAAGAAGAACGCATTTTTGACATGTCCTTACACATTGGCTGAGAAAATGATAAACTGCAGGATGTTGCCCAATGGCGTTTCTGCTGCGCCCAAGACCCTTACATGCTCTAAACCTTGCTCTTGGTCTTCCTATTCTTGTCAGGAAGCAGTACACCAAAAGGGGCACGTGCGCTTGCCGAAACCCGGGTTCGAACCAGGGACCTTTAGATCTTCAGTCCTACCCTCTCCCAACTGAGCTATTTTGGCCTTTGGTGTCATGGTTTGCTGACAACTGTGGGCTACCATGTGTTGGTGTGAAGGGATCCTATTGAGGAGTGACATTTTTATGTCTACGCATTTTGCCGGGGAAAGAAAAAAGGCAGCAAGATACGCAACTTTATTCCCGGTGAGACTAAGCAACCACTTTGTTATGAACAACAGCTACATGAAAAGCAAAGGAATCAAGCAATTTCTAGACTGATAAGAGGGAAAGACAACAGCTCACACATAGTGGGAGCGTTGTTAAGCCTACAAGAGCTGCCGAAACCCAGGATCGAACCAGGGACCTTTAGATCTTCAGTCTAACGCTCTCCCAACTGAGCTATTTCGGCACATTGAAGTGAGGTGAAGCAAAAGCAAAAGCAAAAGCAAAAGCAAAAGCAAAAGCAAAAGCAAATGCAAATGCAAATGCAAATGCAAATGCAAATACAAGAAAGAATATTTGGCTTTACATTTAGAAAAGAGCAACATGCCAGAGCTTTCTTCCCAAGGCTCTGCAGCGCTATGTGTTGGTGTACACTGGTCCTTTGAAGAAGAACGCATTTTTGACATGTCCTTGCACATTGGCTGAGAAAATGATAAACTGCAGGATGTTGCCCAATGGCGTTTCTGCTGCGCCCAAGACCCTTACATGCTCTAAACCTTGCTCTTGGTCTTCCTATTCTTGTCAGGAAGCAGTACACCAAAAGGGGCACGTGCGCTTGCCGAAACTCGGGATCGAACCAGGGATCTTTAGATCTTCAGTCTAACGCTCTCCCAACTGAGCTATTTCGGCCTTTGGTGTCATGGTTTGCCGACAACTGTGGGCTACCATGTGTTGGTGTGAAGGGATCCTATTGAGGAGTGACATTTTTATGTCTACGCATTTTGCCGGGGAAAGAAAAAAGGCAGCAAGATACGCAACTTTATTCCCGGTGAGACTAAGCAACCACTCTGTTATGAACAACAGCTACATGAGAAGCAAAGGAATCAAGCAATTTCTAGACTGATAAGAGGGAAAGACAACAGCTCACACATAGTGGGAGCGTTGTTAAGCCTACAAGAGCTGCCGAAACCCGGGATCGAACCAGTGACCTTTAGATCTTCAGTCTAACGCTCTCCCAACTGAGCTATTTCGGCACATTGAAGTGAGGTGAAGTGAGGTGAAGTGAGGTGAAGTGAGGTGAAGTGAGGTGAAGTGAGGTGAGGTGAAGTGAAGCAAATGCAAATGCAAATGCAAATGCAAATGCAAGAAAGAATATTTGGCTTTACATTTAGAAAAGAGCAACATGCCAGAGCTTTCTTCCCAAGGCTCTGCAGCGCTATGTGTTGGTGTACACTGGTCCTTTGAAGAAGAACGCATTTTTGACATGTCCTTGCACATTGGCTGAGAAAATGATAAACTGCAGGATGTTGCCCAATGGCGTTTTTGCTGCGCCCAAGACCCTTACATGCTCTAAACCTTGCTCTTGGTCTTCCTATTCTTGTCAGGAAGCAGTACACCAAAAGGGGCACGTGCGCTTGCCGAAACCCGGGATCGAACCAGGGACCTTTAGATCTTCAGTCTAACGCTGTCCCAACTGAGCTATTTCGGCCTTTGGTGTCATGGTTTGCCGACAACTGTGGGCTACTGTGGGCTACTGTGGGCAACTGTGGGCAACTGTGGGCTACCGTGGGCTACCGTGTGTTGGTGTGAAGGGATCCTATTGAGGAGTGACATTTTTATGTCTACGCATTTTGCCGGGGAAAGAAAAAAGGCAGCAAGATACGCAACTTTATTCCCGGTGAGACTAAGCAACCACTCTGTTATGAACAACAGCTACATGAGAAGCAAAGGAATCAAGCAATTTCTAGACTGATAAGAGGGAAAGACAACAGCTCACACATAGTGGGAGCGTTGTTAAGCCTACAAGAGCTGCCGAAACCCGGGATCGAACCAGGGACCTTTAGATCTTCAGTCTAACGCTCTCCCAACTGAGCTATTTCGGCACAGTGAAGTGTAGTGAAGTGTAGTGAAGTGTAGTGAAGTGTAGTGAAGTGTAGTGAAGTGTAGTGAAGTGTAGTGAAGTGTAGTGAAGTGTAGTGAAGTGTAGTGAAGTGTAGTGAAGTGTAGTGAAGTGTAGTGAAGTGAAGTGTAGTGAAGTGTAGTGAAGTGTAGTGAAGTGTAGTGAAGTGTAGTGAAGTGTAGTGAAGCAAATGCAAATGCAAATGCAAATGCAAGAAAGAATATTTGGCTTTACATTTAGAAAAGAGCAACATGCCAGAGCTTTCTTCCCAAGGCTCTGCAGCGCTATGTGTTGGTGTACACTGGTCCTTTGAAGAAGAACGCATTTTTGACATGTCCTTACACATTGGCTGAGAAAATGATAAACTGCAGGATGTTGCCCAATGGCGTTTCTGCTGCGCCCAAGACCCTTACATGCTCTAAACCTTGCTCTTGGTCTTCCTATTCTTGTCAGGAAGCAGTACACCAAAAGGGGCACGTGCGCTTGCCGAAACCCGGGTTCGAACCAGGGACCTTTAGATCTTCAGTCCTACCCTCTCCCAACTGAGCTATTTTGGCCTTTGGTGTCATGGTTTGCTGACAACTGTGGGCTACCATGTGTTGGTGTGAAGGGATCCTATTGAGGAGTGACATTTTTATGTCTACGCATTTTGCCGGGGAAAGAAAAAAGGCAGCAAGATACGCAACTTTATTCCCGGTGAGACTAAGCAACCACTTTGTTATGAACAACAGCTACATGAAAAGCAAAGGAATCAAGCAATTTCTAGACTGATAAGAGGGAAAGACAACAGCTCACACATAGTGGGAGCGTTGTTAAGCCTACAAGAGCTGCCGAAACCCAGGATCGAACCAGGGACCTTTAGATCTTCAGTCTAACGCTCTCCCAACTGAGCTATTTCGGCACATTGAAGTGAGGTGAAGCAAAAGCAAAAGCAAAAGCAAAAGCAAAAGCAAAAGCAAAAGCAAAAGCAAAAGCAAATGCAAATGCAAATGCAAATGCAAATGCAAATACAAGAAAGAATATTTGGCTTTACATTTAGAAAAGAGCAACATGCCAGAGCTTTCTTCCCAAGGCTCTGCAGCGCTATGTGTTGGTGTACACTGGTCCTTTGAAGAAGAACGCATTTTTGACATGTCCTTGCACATTGGCTGAGAAAATGATAAACTGCAGGATGTTGCCCAATGGCGTTTCTGCTGCGCCCAAGACCCTTACATGCTCTAAACCTTGCTCTTGGTCTTCCTATTCTTGTCAGGAAGCAGTACACCAAAAGGGGCACGTGCGCTTGCCGAAACTCGGGATCGAACCAGGGATCTTTAGATCTTCAGTCTAACGCTCTCCCAACTGAGCTATTTCGGCCTTTGGTGTCATGGTTTGCCGACAACTGTGGGCTACCATGTGTTGGTGTGAAGGGATCCTATTGAGGAGTGACATTTTTATGTCTACGCATTTTGCCGGGGAAAGAAAAAAGGCAGCAAGATACGCAACTTTATTCCCGGTGAGACTAAGCAACCACTCTGTTATGAACAACAGCTACATGAGAAGCAAAGGAATCAAGCAATTTCTAGACTGATAAGAGGGAAAGACAACAGCTCACACATAGTGGGAGCGTTGTTAAGCCTACAAGAGCTGCCGAAACCCGGGATCGAACCAGTGGCCTTTAGATCTTCAGTCTAACGCTCTCCCAACTGAGCTATTTCGGCACATTGAAGTGAGGTGAAGTGAGGTGAAGTGAGGTGAAGTGAGGTGAAGTGAGGTGAGGTGAAGTGAAGCAAATGCAAATGCAAATGCAAATGCAAATGCAAGAAAGAATATTTGGCTTTACATTTAGAAAAGAGCAACATGCCAGAGCTTTCTTCCCAAGGCTCTGCAGCGCTATGTGTTGGTGTACACTGGTCCTTTGAAGAAGAACGCATTTTTGACATGTCCTTGCACATTGGCTGAGAAAATGATAAACTGCAGGATGTTGCCCAATGGCGTTTTTGCTGCGCCCAAGACCCTTACATGCTCTAAACCTTGCTCTTGGTCTTCCTATTCTTGTCAGGAAGCAGTACACCAAAAGGGGCACGTGCGCTTGCCGAAACCCGGGATCGAACCAGGGACCTTTAGATCTTCAGTCTAACGCTGTCCCAACTGAGCTATTTCGGCCTTTGGTGTCATGGTTTGCCGACAACTGTGGGCTACTGTGGGCTACTGTGGGCAACTGTGGGCAACTGTGGGCTACCGTGGGCTACCGTGTGTTGGTGTGAAGGGATCCTATTGAGGAGTGACATTTTTATGTCTACGCATTTTGCCGGGGAAAGAAAAAAGGCAGCAAGATACGCAACTTTATTCCCGGTGAGACTAAGCAACCACTCTGTTATGAACAACAGCTACATGAGAAGCAAAGGAATCAAGCAATTTCTAGACTGATAAGAGGGAAAGACAACAGCTCACACATAGTGGGAGCGTTGTTAAGCCTACAAGAGCTGCCGAAACCCGGGATCGAACCAGGGACCTTTAGATCTTCAGTCTAACGCTCTCCCAACTGAGCTATTTCGTCACGGTGAATTGAAGTGAAGTGAAGTGAAGTGAAGTGAAGTGAAGTGAAGTGAAGTGAAGTGAAGTGAAGTGAAGTGAAGTGAAGTGAAGTGAAGTGAAGTGAAGTGAAGTGAAGTGAAGTGAAGTGAAGTGAGGTGAGGTGAGGTGAGGTGAGGTGAGGTGAGGTGAGGTGAGGTGAGGTGAGGTGAGGTGAGGTGAGGTGAGGTGAGGTGAAGCAAATGCAAATGCAAAAAAGAATATTTGGCTTTACATTTAGAAAAGAGCAACATGCCAGAGCTTTCTTCCCAAGGCTCTGCAGCGCTATGTGTTGGTGTACACTGGTCCTTTGAAGAAGAACGCATTTTTGACATGTCCTTGCACATTGGCTGAGAAAATGATAAACTGCAGGATGTTGCCCAATGGCGTTTTTGCTGCGCCCAAGACCCTTACATGCTCTAAACCTTGCTCTTGGTCTTCCTATTCTTGTCAGGAAGCAGTACACCAAAAGGGGCACGTGCGCTTGCCGAAACCCGGGATCGAACCAGGGACCTTTAGATCTTCAGTCTAACGCTCTCCCAACTGAGCTATTTCGGCCTTTGGTGTCATGGTTTGCCGACAACTGTGGGCTACTGTGGGCAACTGTGGGCTACTGTGGGCAACTGTGGGCAACTGTGGGCTACCGTGGGCTACCGTGGGCTACCGTGTGTTGGTGTGAAGGGATCCTATTGAGGAGTGACATTTTTATGTCTACGCATTTTGCCGGGGAAAGAAAAAAGGCAGCAAGATACGCAACTTTATTCCCGGTGAGACTAAGCAACCACTCTGTTATGAACAACAGCTACATGAGAAGCAAAGGAATCAAGCAATTTCTAGACTGATAAGAGGGAAAGACAACAGCTCACACATAGTGGGAGCGTTGTTAAGCCTACAAGAGCTGCCGAAACCCGGGATCGAACCAGGGACCTTTAGATCTTCAGTCTAACGCTCTCCCAACTGAGCTATTTCGTCACGGTGAAGTGAGGTGAAGTGAGGTGAAGTGAGGTGAAGTGAGGTGAAGTGAAGCAAATGCAAATGCAAGAAAGAATATTTGGCTTTACATTTAGAAAAGAGCAACATGCCAGAGCTTTCTTCCCAAGGCTCTGCAGCGCTATGTGTTGGTGTACACTGGTCCTTTGAAGAAGAACGCATTTTTGACATGTCCTTGCACATTGGCTGAGAAAATGATAAACTGCAGGATGTTGCCCAATGGCGTTTCTGCTGCGCCCAAGACCCTTACATGCTTTAAACCTTGCTCTTGGTCTTCCTATTCTTGTCAGGAAGCAGTACACCAAAAGGGGCACGTGCGCTTGCCGAAACCCGGGATCGAACCAGGGACCTTTAGATCTTCAGTCTAATGCTCTCCCAACTGAGCTATTTCGGCCTTTGGTGTCATGGTTTGCCGACAACTGTGGGCTACCAGGTGTTGGTGTGAAGGGATCCTATTGAGGAGTGACATTTTTATGTCTACGCATTTTGCCGGGGAAAGAAAAAAGGCAGCAAGATACGCAACTTTATTCCCGGTGAAACTAAGCAACCACTCTGTTATTAACAACAGCTACATGAGAAGCAAAGGAATCAAGCAATTTCTAGACTGATAAGAGGGAAAGACAACAGCTCACACATAGTGGGAGCGTTGTTAAGCCTACAAGAGCTGCTGAAACCCGGGATCGAACCAGGAACCTTTAGATCTTCAGTCTAACGCTCTCCCAACTGAGCTATTTCGGCACATTGAAGTGAGGTGAAGTGAGGTGAAGTGAGGTGAAGTGAAGCGAAGTGAAGCAAATGCAAATGCAAATGCAAGAAAGAATATTTGGCTTTACATTTAGAAAAGAGCAACATGCCAGAGCTTTCTTCCCAAGGCTCTGCAGCGCTATGTGTTGGTGTACACTGGTCCTTTGAAGAAGAACGCATTTTTGACATGTCCTTGCACATTGGCTGAGAAAATGATAAACTGCAGGATGTTGCCCAATGGCGTTTCTGCTGCGCCCAAGACCCTTACATGCTCTAAACCTTGCTCTTGGTCTTCCTATTCTTGTCAGGAAGCAGTACACCAAAAGGGGCACGTGCGCTTGCCGAAACCCGAGATCGAACCAAGGACCTTTAGATTTTCAGTCTAACGCTCTCCCAACTGAGCTATTACATGCTCGAAACCAGTGGTTCTCAACTCAGGTCCTCGGGACCCACCAACAGGCCAGGTTTGCAAGATAACTAAATTACATCACAGGTGATCTCATTTGCTACTCAGTGATTGCAGTATTCTAGTCTGCATCCCCCAAGGTAATACTTAAAATCTGGCCTGTTAGTGGGTCCCGAGGACCGGAATTGAGAACCACTGCTCTAAACCTTGCTCTTGGTCTTCCTATTCTTGTCAGGAAGCAGTACACCAAAAGGGGCACGTGCGCTTGCCGAAACCCGGGATCGAACCAGGGACCTTTAGATCTTCAGTCTAACGCTCTCCCAACTGAGCTATTTCGGCCTTTGGTGTCATGGTTTGCCGACAACTGTGGGCAACCATGTGTTGGTGTGAAGGGATCCTATTGAGGAGTGACATTTTTATGTCTACGCATTTTGCCGGGGAAAGAAAAAAGGCAGCAAGATACGCAACTTTATTCCCGGTGAGACTAAGCAACCACTCTGTTATGAACAACAGCTACATGAGAAGCAAAGGAATCAAGCAATTTCTAGACTGATAAGAGGGAAAGACAACAGCTCACACATAGTGGGAGCGTTGTTAAGCCTACAAGAGCTGCCGAAAACCCGGGATCGAACCAGGGACCTTTAGATCTTTAGTCTAACGCTCTCCCAACTGAGCTATTTTGGCACATTGAAGTGAGGTGAAGTGAAGTGAGGTGAAGTGAAGTGAAGTGAAGTGAAGTGAAGCAAATGCAAATGCAAATGCAATTGCAAATGCAAATGCAAAAAAGAATATTTGGCTTTACATTTAGAAAAGAGCAACATGCCAGAGCTTTCTTCCCAAGGCTCTGCAGCGCTATGTGTTGGTGTACACTGGTCCTTTGAAGAAGAACGCATTTTTGACATGTCCTTGCACATTGGCTGAGAAAATTATAAACTGCAGGATGTTGCCCAATGGCGTTTCTGCTGCGCCCAAGACCCTTACATGCTTTAAACCTTGCTCTTGGTCTTCCTATTCTTGTCAGGAAGCAGTACACCAAAAGGGGCACGTGCGCTTGCCGAAACCCGGGATCGAACCAGGGACCTTTAGATCTTCAGTCTAACGCTCTCCCAACTGAGCTATTTCGGCCTTTGGTGTCATGGTTTGCCGACAACTGTGGGCTACCATGTGTTGGTGTGAAGGGAACCTATTGAGGAGTGACATTTTTATGTCTACGCATTTTGCCGGGGAAAGAAAAAAGGCAGCAAGATACGCAACTTTATTCCCGGTGAGACTAAGCAACCACTCTGTTATGAACAACAGCTACATGAGAAGCAAAGGAATCAAGCAATTTCTAGACTGATAAGAGGGAAAGACAACAGCTCACACATAGTGGGAGCGTTGTTAAGCCTACAAGAGCTGCCGAAACCCGGGAGCGAACCAGGGACCTTTAAATCTTCAGTCTAACGCTCTCCCAACTGAGCTATTTCGGCACATTGAATTGAAGTGAAGTGAAGTGAAGTGAAGTGAAGTGAAGTGAAGTGAAGTGAAGTGAAGTGAAGTGAAGTGAAGTGAAGTGAAGTGAAGTGAAGTGAAGTGAAGTGAGGTGAGGTGAGGTGAGGTGAGGTGAGGTGAGGTGAGGTGAGGTGAGGTGAGGTGAGGTGAAGCAAATGCAAATGCAAAAAAGAATATTTGGCTTTACATTTAGAAAAGAGCAACATGCCAGAGCTTTCTTCCCAAGGCTCTGCAGCGCTATGTGTTGGTGTACACTGGTCCTTTGAAGAAGAACGCATTTTTGACATGTCCTTGCACATTGGCTGAGAAAATGATAAACTGCAGGATGTTGCCCAATGGCGTTTTTGCTGCGCCCAAGACCCTTACATGCTCTAAACCTTGCTCTTGGTCTTCCTATTCTTGTCAGGAAGCAGTACACCAAAAGGGGCACGTGCGCTTGCCGAAACCCGGGATCGAACCAGGGACCTTTAGATCTTCAGTCTAACGCTCTCCCAACTGAGCTATTTCGGCCTTTGGTGTCATGGTTTGCCGACAACTGTGGGCTACTGTGGGCAACTGTGGGCAACTGTGGGCTACCGTGGGCTACCGTGGGCTACCGTGTGTTGGTGTGAAGGGATCCTATTGAGGAGTGACATTTTTATGTCTACGCATTTTGCCGGGGAAAGAAAAAAGGCAGCAAGATACGCAACTTTATTCCCGGTGAGACTAAGCAACCACTCTGTTATGAACAACAGCTACATGAGAAGCAAAGGAATCAAGCAATTTCTAGACTGATAAGAGGGAAAGACAACAGCTCACACATAGTGGGAGCGTTGTTAAGCCTACAAGAGCTGCCGAAACCCGGGATCGAACCAGGGACCTTTAGATCTTCAGTCTAACGCTCTCCCAACTGAGCTATTTCGTCACGGTGAAGTGAGGTGAAGTGAGGTGAAGTGAGGTGAGGTGAAGCAAATGCAAATGCAAGAAAGAATATTTGGCTTTACATTTAGAAAAGAGCAACATGCCAGAGCTTTCTTCCCAAGGCTCTGCAGCGCTATGTGTTGGTGTACACTGGTCCTTTGAAGAAGAACGCATTTTTGACATGTCCTTGCACATTGGCTGAGAAAATGATAAACTGCAGGATGTTGCCCAATGGCGTTTCTGCTGCGCCCAAGACCCTTACATGCTTTAAACCTTGCTCTTGGTCTTCCTATTCTTGTCAGGAAGCAGTACACCAAAAGGGGCACGTGCGCTTGCCGAAACCCGGGATCGAACCAGGGACCTTTAGATCTTCAGTCTAACGCTCTCCCAACTGAGCTATTTCGGCCTTTGGTGTCATGGTTTGCCGACAACTGTGGGCTACCATGTGTTGGTGTGAAGGGAACCTATTGAGGAGTGACATTTTTATGTCTACGCATTTTGCCGGGGAAAGAAAAAAGGCAGCAAGATACGCAACTTTATTCCCGGTGAGACTAAGCAACCACTCTGTTATGAACAACAGCTACATGAGAAGCAAAGGAATCAAGCAATTTCTAGACTGATAAGAGGGAAAGACAACAGCTCACACATAGTGGGAGCGTTGTTAAGCCTACAAGAGCTGCCGAAACCCGGGAGCGAACCAGGGACCTTTAGATCTTCAGTCTAACGCTCTCCCAACTGAGCTATTTCGGCACATTGAATTGAATTGAATTGAAGTGAAGTGAAGTGAAGTGAAGTGAAGTGAAGTGAAGTGAAGTGAAGTGAAGTGAAGTGAAGTGAAGTGAAGTGAAGTGAAGTGAAGTGAAGTGAAGTGAGGTGAGGTGAGGTGAAGTGAAGCAAATGCAAATGCAAATGCAAATGCAAAAAAGAATATTTGGCTTTACATTTAGAAAAGAGCAACATGCCAGAGCTTTCTTCCCAAGGCTCTGCAGCGCTATGTGTTGGTGTACACTGGTCCTTTGAAGAAGAACGCATTTTTGACATGTCCTTGCACATTGGCTGAGAAAATGATAAACTGCAGGATGTTGCCCAATGGCGTTTCTGCTGCGCCCAAGACCCTTACATGCTTTAAACCTTGCTCTTGGTCTTCCTATTCTTGTCAGGAAGCAGTACACCAAAAGGGGCACGTGCGCTTGCCGAAACCCGGGATCGAACCAGGGACCTTTAGATCTTCAGTCTAACGCTCTCCCAACTGAGCTATTTCGGCCTTTGGTGTCATGGTTTGCCGACAACTGTGGGCTACCATGTGTTGGTGTGAAGGGAACCTATTGAGGAGTGACATTTTTATGTCTACGCATTTTGCCGGGGAAAGAAAAAAGGCAGCAAGATACGCAACTTTATTCCCGGTGAGACTAAGCAACCACTCTGTTATGAACAACAGCTACATGAGAAGCAAAGGAATCAAGCAATTTCTAGACTGATAAGAGGGAAAGACAACAGCTCACACATAGTGGGAGCGTTGTTAAGCCTACAAGAGCTGCCGAAACCCGGGATCGAACCAGGGACCTTTAGATCTTCAGTCTAACACTCTCCCAACTGAGCTATTTCGGCACATTGAAGTGAGGTGAAGTGAGGTGAGGTGAAGTGAGGTGAAGTGAGGTGAAGTGAAGTGAAGTGAAGCAAATGCAAATGCAAATGCAAATGCAAATGCAAATGCAAAAAAGAATATTTGGCTTTATATTTAGAAAAGAGCAACATGCCAGAGCTTTCTTCCCAAGGCTCTGCAGCGCTATGTGTTGGTGTACACTGGTCCTTTGAAGAAGAACGCATTTTTGACATGTCCTTGCACATTGGCTGAGAAAATGATAAACTGCAGGATGTTGCCCAATGGCGTTTCTGCTGCGCCCAAGACCCTTACATGCTTTAAACCTTGCTCTTGGTCTTCCTATTCTTGTCAGGAAGCAGTACACCAAAAGGGGCACGTGCGCTTGCCGAAACCCGGGATCGAACCAGGGACCTTTAGATCTTCAGTCTAACGCTCTCCCAACTGAGCTATTTCGGCCTTTGGTGTCATGGTTTGCCGACAACTGTGGGCTACCATGTGTTGGTGTGAAGGGAACCTATTGAGGAGTGACATTTTTATGTCTACGCATTTTGCCGGGGAAAGAAAAAAGGCAGCAAGATACGCAACTTTATTCCCGGTGAGACTAAGCAACCACTCTGTTATGAACAACAGCTACATGAGAAGCAAAGGAATCAAGCAATTTCTAGACTGATAAGAGGGAAAGACAACAGCTCACACATAGTGGGAGCGTTGTTAAGCCTACAAGAGCTGCCGAAACCCGGGAGCGAACCAGGGACCTTTAGATCTTCAGTCTAACGCTCTCCCAACTGAGCTATTTCGGCACATTGAATTGAATTGAATTGAATTGAATTGAATTGAATTGAATTGAAGTGAAGTGAAGTGAAGTGAAGTGAAGTGAAGTGAAGTGAAGTGAAGTGAAGTGAAGTGAAGTGAAGTGAGGTGAGGTGAGGTGAAGTGAAGCAAATGCAAATGCAAATGCAAATGCAAAAAAGAATATTTGGCTTTACATTTAGAAAAGAGCAACATGCCAGAGCTTTCTTCCCAAGGCTCTGCAGCGCTATGTGTTGGTGTACACTGGTCCTTTGAAGAAGAACGCATTTTTGACATGTCCTTGCACATTGGCTGAGAAAATGATAAACTGCAGGATGTTGCCCAATGGCGTTTCTGCTGCGCCCAAGACCCTTACATGCTTTAAACCTTGCTCTTGGTCTTCCTATTCTTGTCAGGAAGCAGTACACCAAAAGGGGCACGTGCGCTTGCCGAAACCCGGGATCGAACCAGGGACCTTTAGATCTTCAGTCTAACGCTCTCCCAACTGAGCTATTTCGGCCTTTGGTGTCATGGTTTGCCGACAACTGTGGGCTACCATGTGTTGGTGTGAAGGGATCCTATTGAGGAGTGACATTTTTATGTCTACGCATTTTGCCGGGGAAAGAAAAAAGGCAGCAAGATACGCAACTTTATTCCCGGTGAAACTAAGCAACCACTCTGTTATTAACAACAGCTACATGAGAAGCAAAGGAATCAAGCAATTTCTAGACTGATAAGAGGGAAAGACAACAGCTCACACATAGTGGGAGCGTTGTTAAGCCTACAAGAGCTGCTGAAACCCGGGATCGAACCAGGAACCTTTAGATCTTCAGTCTAACGCTCTCCCAACTGAGCTATTTCGGCACATTGAAGTGAGGTGAAGTGAGGTGAAGTGAGGTGAAGTGAGGTGAAGTGAAGCAAATGCAAATGCAAATGCAAGAAAGAATATTTGGCTTTACATTTAGAAAAGAGCAACATGCCAGAGCTTTCTTCCCAAGGCTCTGCAGCGCTATGTGTTGGTGTACACTGGTCCTTTGAAGAAGAACGCATTTTTGACATGTCCTTGCACATTGGCTGAGAAAATGATAAACTGCAGGATGTTGCCCAATGGCGTTTCTGCTGCGCCCAAGACCCTTACATGCTCTAAACCTTGCTCTTGGTCTTCCTATTCTTGTCAGGAAGCAGTACACCAAAAGGGGCACGTGCGCTTGCCGAAACCCGAGATCGAACCAAGGACCTTTAGATTTTCAGTCTAACGCTCTCCCAACTGAGCTATTACATGCTCGAAACCAGTGGTTCTCAACTCAGGTCCTCGGGACCCACCAACAGGCCAGGTTTGCAAGATAACTAAATTACATCACAGGTGATCTCATTTGCTACTCAGTGATTGCAGTATTCTAGTCTGCATCCCCCAAGGTAATACTTAAAATCTGGCCTGTTAGTGGGTCCCGAGGACCGGAATTGAGAACCACTGCTCTAAACCTTGCTCTTGGTCTTCCTATTCTTGTCAGGAAGCAGTACACCAAAAGGGGCACGTGCGCTTGCCGAAACCCGGGATCGAACCAGGGACCTTTAGATCTTCAGTCTAACGCTCTCCCAACTGAGCTATTTCGGCCTTTGGTGTCATGGTTTGCCGACAACTGTGGGCTATCATGTGTTGGTGTGAAGGGATCCTATTGAGGAGTGACATTTTTATGTCTACGCATTTTGCCGGGGAAAGAAAAAAGGCAGCAAGATACGCAACTTTATTCCCGGTGAGACTAAGCAACCACTCTGTTATGAACAACAGCTACATGAGAAGCAAAGGAATCAAGCAATTTCTAGACTGATAAGAGGGAAAGATAACAGCTCACACATAGTGGGAGCATTGTTAAGCCTACAAGAGCTGCCGAAACCCGGGATCGAACCAGGGACCTTTAGATCTTCAGTCTAACGCTCTCCCAACTGAGCTATTTCGGCACATTGAAGTGAGGTGAAGTGAGGTGAAGTGAGGTGAAGTGAGGTGAAGTGAGGTGAAGTGAGGTGAAGCAAATGCAAATGCAAATGCAAATGCAAATGCAAAAAAGAATATTTGGCTTTACATTTAGAAAAGAGCAACATGCCAGAGCTTTCTTCCCAAGGCTCTGCAGCGCTATGTGTTGGTGTACACTGGTCCTTTGAAGAAGAACGCATTTTTGACATGTCCTTGCACATTGGCTGAGAAAATGATAAACTGCAGGATGTTGCCCAATGGCGTTTCTGCTGTGCCCAAGACCCTTACATGCTTTAAACCTTGCTCTTGGTCTTCCTATTCTTGTCAGGAAGCAGTACACCAAAAGGGGCACGTGCGCTTGCCGAAACCCGGGATCGAACCAGGGACCTTTAGATCTTCAGTCTAACGCTCTCCCAACTGAGCTATTTCGGCCTTTGGTGTCATGGTTTGCTGACAACTGTGGGCTACCATGTGTTGGTGTGAAGGGATCCTATTGAGGAGTGACATTTTTATGTCTACGCATTTTGCCGGGGAAAGAAAAAAGGCAGCAAGATACGCAACTTTATTCCCGGTGAGACTAAGCAACCACTCTGTTATGAACAACAGCTACATGAGAAGCAAAGGAATCAAGCAATTTCTAGACTGATAAGAGGGAAAGACAACAGCTCACACATAGTGGGAGCGTTGTTAAGCCTACAAGAGCTGCCGAAACCCGGGATCGAACCAGGGACCTTTAGATCTTCAGTCTAACGCTCTCCCAACTGAGCTATTTCGGCACATTGGAGTGAAGTGAGGTGAGGTGAGGTGAGGTGAGGTGAGGTGAGGTGAGGTGAGGTGAGGTGAGGTGAGGTGAGGTGAGGTGAGGTGAGGTGAGGTGAGGTGAGGTGAGGTGAGGTGAGGTGAGGTGAGGTGAGGTGAGGTGAGGTGAGGTGAGGTGAGGTGAGGTGAGGTGAGGTGAGGTGAGGTGAGGTGAGGTGAGGTGAGGTGAGGTGAGGTGAGGTGAGGTGAGGTGAGGTGAAGCAAATGCAAATGCAAATGCAAAAAAGAATATTTGGCTTTACATTTAGAAAAGAGCAACATGCCAGAGCTTTCTTCCCAAGGCTCTGCAGCGCTATGTGTTGGTGTACACTGGTCCTTTGAAGAAGAACGCATTTTTGACATGTCCTTGCACATTGGCTGAGAAAATGATAAACTGCAGGATGTTGCCCAATGGCGTTTCTGCTGTGCCCAAGACCCTTACATGCTTTAAACCTTGCTCTTGGTCTTCCTATTCTTGTCAGGAAGCAGTACACCAAAAGGGGCACGTGCGCTTGCCAAAACCCAGGATCGAACCAGGGACCTTTAGATCTTCAGTCTAACGCTCTCCCAACTGAGCTATTTCGGCCTTTGCTGTCATGGTTTGCTGACAACTGTGGGCTACCATGTGTTGGTGTGAAGGGATCCTATTGAGGAGTCACATTTTTATGTCTACGCATTTTGCCGGGGAAAGAAAAAAGGCAGCAAGATACGCAACTTTATTCCCGGTGAGACTAAGCAACCACTCTGTTATGAACAACAGCTACATGAGAAGCAAAGGAATCAAGCAATTTCTAGACTGATAAGAGGGAAAGACAACAGCTCACACATAGTGGGAGCGTTGTTAAGCCTACAAGAGCTGCCGAAACCCGGGATCGAACCAGGGACCTTTAGATCTTCAGTCTAACGCTCTCCCAACTGAGCTATTTCGGCACATTGAAGTGAAGTGAAGTGAAGTGAAGTGAAGTGAAGTGAAGTGAAGTGAAGTGAAGTGAAGTGAAGTGAAGTGAAGTGAAGTGAAGTGAAGTGAAGTGAAGTGAGGTGAGGTGAGGTGAGGTGAGGTGAGGTGAGGTGAGGTGAGGTGAAGCGAAGCAAATGCAAATGCAAATGCAAATGCAAAAAAGAATATTTGGCTTTACATTTAGAAAAGAGCAACATGCCAGAGCTTTCTTCCCAAGGCTCTGCAGCGCTATGTGTTGGTGTACACTGGTCCTTTGAAGAAGAACGCATTTTTGACATGTCCTTGCACATTGGCTGAGAAAATGATAAACTGCAGGATGTTGCCCAATGGCGTTTCTGCTGCGCCCAAGACCCTTACATGCTTTAAACCTTGCTCTTGGTCTTCCTATTCTTGTCAGGAAGCAGTACACCAAAAGGGGCACGTGCGCTTGCCGAAACCCGGGATCGAACCAGGGACCTTTAGATCTTCAGTCTAACGCTCTCCCAACTGAGCTATTTCGGCCTTTGGTGTCATGGTTTGCCGACAACTGTGGGCTACCATGTGTTGGTGTGAAGGGAACCTATTGCGGAGTGACATTTTTATGTCTACGCATTTTGCTGGGGAAAGAAAAAAGGCAGCAAGATACGCAACTTTATTCCCGGTGAGACTAAGCAACCACTCTGTTATGAACAACAGCTACATGAGAAGCAAAGGAATCAAGCAATTTCTAGACTGATAAGAGGGAAAGACAACAGCTCACACATAGTGGGAGCGTTGTTAAGCCTACAAGAGCTGCCGAAACCCGGGATCGAACCAGGGACCTTTAGATCTTCAGTCTAACACTCTCCCAACTGAGCTATTTCGGCACATTGAAGTGAGGTGAAGTGAAGTGAAGTGAAGTGAGGTGAAGTGAAGTGAAGTGAAGCAAATGCAAATGCAAATGCAAATGCAAATGCAAATGCAAATGCAAAAAAGAATATTTGGCTTTATATTTAGAAAAGAGCAACATGCCAGAGCTTTCTTCCCAAGGCTCTGCAGCGCTATGTGTTGGTGTACACTGGTCCTTTGAAGAAGAACGCATTTTTGACATGTCCTTGCACATTGGCTGAGAAAATGATAAACTGCAGGATGTTGCCCAATGGCGTTTCTGCTGCGCCCAAGACCCTTACATGCTTTAAACCTTGCTCTTGGTCTTCCTATTCTTGTCAGGAAGCAGTACACCAAAAGGGGCACGTGCGCTTGCCGAAACCCGGGATCGAACCAGGGACCTTTAGATCTTCAGTCTAACGCTCTCCCAACTGAGCTATTTCGGCCTTTGGTGTCATGGTTTGCCGACAACTGTGGGCTACCATGTGTTGGTGTGAAGGGAACCTATTGAGGAGTGACATTTTTATGTCTACGCATTTTGCCGGGGAAAGAAAAAAGGCAGCAAGATACGCAACTTTATTCCCGGTGAGACTAAGCAACCACTCTGTTATGAACAACAGCTACATGAGAAGCAAAGGAATCAAGCAATTTCTAGACTGATAAGAGGGAAAGACAACAGCTCACACATAGTGGGAGCGTTGTTAAGCCTACAAGAGCTGCCGAAACCCGGGAGCGAACCAGGGACCTTTAGATCTTCAGTCTAACGCTCTCCCAACTGAGCTATTTCGGCACATTGAATTGAATTGAATTGAATTGAATTGAATTGAATTGAATTGAATTGAATTGAAGTGAAGTGAAGTGAAGTGAAGTGAAGTGAAGTGAAGTGAAGTGAAGTGAAGTGAAGTGAGGTGAGGTGAGGTGAAGTGAAGCAAATGCAAATGCAAATGCAAATGCAAAAAAGAATATTTGGCTTTACATTTAGAAAAGAGCAACATGCCAGAGCTTTCTTCCCAAGGCTCTGCAGCGCTATGTGTTGGTGTACACTGGTCCTTTGAAGAAGAACGCATTTTTGACATGTCCTTGCACATTGGCTGAGAAAATGATAAACTGCAGGATGTTGCCCAATGGCGTTTCTGCTGCGCCCAAGACCCTTACATGCTTTAAACCTTGCTCTTGGTCTTCCTATTCTTGTCAGGAAACAGTACACCAAAAGGGGCACGTGCGCTTGCCGAAACCCGGGATCGAACCAGGGACCTTTAGATCTTCAGTCTAACGCTCTCCCAACTGAGCTATTTCGGCCTTTGGTGTCATGGTTTGCCGACAACTGTGGGCTACCATGTGTTGGTGTGAAGGGAACCTATTGAGGAGTGACATTTTTATGTCTACGCATTTTGCCGGGGAAAGAAAAAAGGCAGCAAGATACGCAACTTTATTCCCGGTGAGACTAAGCAACCACTCTGTTATGAACAACAGCTACATGAGAAGCAAAGGAATCAAGCAATTTCTAGACTGATAAGAGGGAAAGACAACAGCTCACACATAGTGGGAGCGTTGTTAAGCCTACAAGAGCTGCCGAAACCCGGGATCGAACCAGGGACCTTTAGATCTTCTGAGCTAACTGAGCTATTTCGGCACATTGAAGTGAGGTGAAGTGAAGCAAATGCAAATGCAAATGCAAATGCAAATGCAAAAAAGAATATTTGGCTTTACATTTAGAAAAGAGCAACATGCCAGAGCTTTCTTCCCAAGGCTCTGCAGCGCTATGTGTTGGTGTACACTGGTCCTTTGAAGAAGTACGCATTTTTGACATGTCCTTGCACATTGGCTGAGAAAATGATAAACTGCAGGATGTTGCCCAATGGCGTTTCTGCTGTGCCCAAGACCCTTACATGCTTTAAACCTTGCTCTTGGTCTTCCTATTCTTGTCAGGAAGCAGTACACCAAAAGGGGCACGTGCGCTTGCCGAAACCCGGGATCGAACCAGGGACCTTTAGATCTTCAGTCTAACGCTCTCCCAACTGAGCTATTTCGGCCTTTGGTGTCATGGTTTGCCGACAACTGTGGGCTACCATGTGTTGGTGTGAAGGGATCCTATTGAGGAGTGACATTTTTATGTCTACGCATTTTGCCGGGGAAAGAAAAAAGGCAGCAAGATACGCAACTTTATTCCCGGTGAGACTAAGCAACCACTCTGTTATGAACAACAGCTACATGAGAAGCAAAGGAATCAAGCAATTTCTAGACTGATAAGAGGGAAAGACAACAGCTCACACATAGTGGGAGCGTTGTTAAGCCTACAAGAGCTGCCGAAACCCGGGATCGAACCAGGGACCTTTAGATCTTCAGTCTAACGCTCTCCCAACTGAGCTATTTCAGCACATTGAAGTGAAGTGAAGTGAAGTGAAGTGAAGTGAAGTGAAGTGAAGTGAAGTGAAGTGAAGTGAAGTGAAGTGAAGTGAAGTGAAGTGAAGTGAAGTGAAGTGAGGTGAGGTGAGGTGAGGTGAGGTGAGGTGAGGTGAGGTGAGGTGAAGCAAATGCAAATGTAAAAAAGAATATTTGGCTTTACATTTAGAAAAGAGCAACATGCCAGAGCTTTCTTCCCAAGGCTCTGCAGCGCTATGTGTTGGTGTACACTGGTCCTTTGAAGAAGAACGCATTTTTGACATGTCCTTGCACATTGGCTGAGAAAATGATAAACTGCAGGATGTTGCCCAATGGCGTTTTTGCTGCGCCCAAGACCCTTACATGCTCTAAACCTTGCTCTTGGTCTTCCTATTCTTGTCAGGAAGCAGTACACCAAAAGGGGCACGTGCGCTTGCCGAAACCCGGGATCGAACCAGGGACCTTTAGATCTTCAGTCTAACGCTCTCCCAACTGAGCTATTTCGGCCTTTGGTGTCATGGTTTGCCGACAACTGTGGGCTACCATGTGTTGGTGTGAAGGGAACCTATTGAGGAGTGACATTTTTATGTCTACGCATTTTGCCGGGGAAAGAAAAAAGGCAGCAAGATACGCAACTTTATTCCCGGTGAGACTAAGCAACCACTCTGTTATGAACAACAGCTACATGAGAAGCAAAGGAATCAAGCAATTTCTAGACTGATAAGAGGGAAAGACAACAGCTCACACATAGTGGGAGCGTTGTTAAGCCTACAAGAGCTGCCGAAACCCGGGAGCGAACCAGGGACCTTTAAATCTTCAGTCTAACGCTCTCCCAACTGAGCTATTTCGGCACATTGAATTGAATTGAATTGAATTGAAGTGAAGTGAAGTGAAGTGAAGTGAAGTGAAGTGAAGTGAAGTGAAGTGAAGTGAAGTGAAGTGAAGTGAAGTGAAGTGAAGTGAAGTGAAGTGAGGTGAGGTGAGGTGAGGTGAGGTGAGGTGAGGTGAGGTGAGGTGAGGTGAGGTGAAGCAAATGCAAATGCAAAAAAGAATATTTGGCTTTACATTTAGAAAAGAGCAACATGCCAGAGCTTTCTTCCCAAGGCTCTGCAGCGCTATGTGTTGGTGTACACTGGTCCTTTGAAGAAGAACGCATTTTTGACATGTCCTTGCACATTGGCTGAGAAAATGATAAACTGCAGGATGTTGCCCAATGGCGTTTTTGCTGCGCCCAAGACCCTTACATGCTCTAAACCTTGCTCTTGGTCTTCCTATTCTTGTCAGGAAGCAGTACACCAAAAGGGGCACGTGCGCTTGCCGAAACCCGGGATCGAACCAGGGACCTTTAGATCTTCAGTCTAACGCTCTCCCAACTGAGCTATTTCGGCCTTTGGTGTCATGGTTTGCCGACAACTGTGGGCTACTGTGGGCAACTGTGGGCAACTGTGGGCTACCGTGGGCTACCGTGGGCTACCGTGTGTTGGTGTGAAGGGATCCTATTGAGGAGTGACATTTTTATGTCTACGCATTTTGCCGGGGAAAGAAAAAAGGCAGCAAGATACGCAACTTTATTCCCGGTGAGACTAAGCAACCACTCTGTTATGAACAACAGCTACATGAGAAGCAAAGGAATCAAGCAATTTCTAGACTGATAAGAGGGAAAGACAACAGCTCACACATAGTGGGAGCGTTGTTAAGCCTACAAGAGCTGCCGAAACCCGGGAGCGAACCAGGGACCTTTAGATCTTCAGTCTAACGCTCTCCCAACTGAGCTATTTCGGCACATTGAAGTGAAGTGAAGTGAAGTGAAGTGAAGTGAAGTGAAGTGAAGTGAAGTGAAGTGAAGTGAAGTGAAGTGAAGTGAAGTGAGGTGAGGTGAAGTGAAGCAAATGCAAATGCAAATGCAAATGCAAAAAAGAATATTTGGCTTTACATTTAGAAAAGAGCAACATGCCAGAGCTTTCTTCCCAAGGCTCTGCAGCGCTATGTGTTGGTGTACACTGGTCCTTTGAAGAAGAACGCATTTTTGACATGTCCTTGCACATTGGCTGAGAAAATGATAAACTGCAGGATGTTGCCCAATGGCGTTTCTGCTGCGCCCAAGACCCTTACATGCTTTAAACCTTGCTCTTGGTCTTCCTATTCTTGTCAGGAAGCAGTACACCAAAAGGGGCACGTGCGCTTGCCGAAACCCGGGATCGAACCAGGGACCTTTAGATCTTCAGTCTAACGCTCTCCCAACTGAGCTATTTCGCCCTTTGGTGTCATGGTTTGCCGACAACTGTGGGCTACCATGTGTTGGTGTGAAGGGAACCTATTGAGGAGTGACATTTTTATGTCTACGCATTTTGCCGGGGAAAGAAAAAAGGCAGCAAGATACGCAACTTTATTCCCGGTGAGACTAAGCAACCACTCTGTTATGAACAACAGCTACATGAGAAGCAAAGGAATCAAGCAATTTCTAGACTGATAAGAGGGAAAGACAACAGCTCACACATAGTGGGAGCGTTGTTAAGCCTACAAGAGCTGCCGAAACCCGGGATCGAACCAGGGACCTTTAGATCTTCAGTCTAACACTCTCCCAACTGAGCTATTTCGGCACATTGAAGTGAGGTGAAGTGAGGTGAAGTGAGGTGAAGTGAGGTGAAGTGAAGTGAAGTGAAGCAAATGCAAATGCAAATGCAAATGCAAATGCAAAAAAGAATATTTGGCTTTATATTTAGAAAAGAGCAACATGCCAGAGCTTTCTTCCCAAGGCTCTGCAGCGCTATGTGTTGGTGTACACTGGTCCTTTGAAGAAGAACGCATTTTTGACATGTCCTTGCACATTGGCTGAGAAAATGATAAACTGCAGGATGTTGCTCAATGGCGTTTCTGCTGCGCCCAAGACCCTTACATGCTTTAAACCTTGCTCTTGGTCTTCCTATTCTTGTCAGGAAGCAGTACACCAAAAGGGGCACGTGCGCTTGCCGAAACCCGGGATCGAACCAGGGACCTTTAGATCTTCAGTCTAACGCTCTCCCAACTGAGCTATTTCGGCCTTTGGTGTCATGGTTTGCCGACAACTGTGGGCTACCATGTGTTGGTGTGAAGGGAACCTATTGAGGAGTGACATTTTTATGTCTACGCATTTTGCCGGGGAAAGAAAAAAGGCAGCAAGATACGCAACTTTATTCCCGGTGAGACTAAGCAACCACTCTGTTATGAACAACAGCTACATGAGAAGCAAAGGAATCAAGCAATTTCTAGACTGATAAGAGGGAAAGACAACAGCTCACACATAGTGGGAGCGTTGTTAAGCCTACAAGAGCTGCCGAAACCCGGGAGCGAACCAGGGACCTTTAGATCTTCAGTCTAACGCTCTCCCAACTGAGCTATTTCGGCACATTGAATTGAATTGAATTGAATTGAATTGAATTGAAGTGAAGTGAAGTGAAGTGAAGTGAAGTGAAGTGAAGTGAAGTGAAGTGAAGTGAAGTGAGGTGAGGTGAGGTGAAGTGAAGCAAATGCAAATGCAAATGCAAATGCAAAAAAGAATATTTGGCTTTACATTTAGAAAAGAGCAACATGCCAGAGCTTTCTTCCCAAGGCTCTGCAGCGCTATGTGTTGGTGTACACTGGTCCTTTGAAGAAGAACGCATTTTTGACATGTCCTTGCACATTGGCTGAGAAAATGATAAACTGCAGGATGTTGCCCAATGGCGTTTCTGCTGCGCCCAAGACCCTTACATGCTTTAAACCTTGCTCTTGGTCTTCCTATTCTTGTCAGGAAGCAGTACACCAAAAGGGGCACGTGCGCTTGCCGAAACCCGGGATCGAACCAGGGACCTTTAGATCTTCAGTCTAACGCTCTCCCAACTGAGCTATTTCGGCCTTTGGTGTCATGGTTTGCCGACAACTGTGGGCTACCATGTGTTGGTGTGAAGGGAACCTATTGAGGAGTGACATTTTTATGTCTACGCATTTTGCCGGGGAAAGAAAAAAGGCAGCAAGATACGCAACTTTATTCCCGGTGAGACTAAGCAACCACTCTGTTATGAACAACAGCTACATGAGAAGCAAAGGAATCAAGCAATTTCTAGACTGATAAGAGGGAAAGACAACAGCTCACACATAGTGGGAGCGTTGTTAAGCCTACAAGAGCTGCCGAAACCCGGGATCGAACCAGGGACCTTTAGATCTTCTGAGCTAACTGAGCTATTTCGGCACATTGAAGTGAGGTGAAGTGAAGCAAATGCAAATGCAAATGCAAATGCAAATGCAAAAAAGAATATTTGGCTTTACATTTAGAAAAGAGCAACATGCCAGAGCTTTCTTCCCAAGGCTCTGCAGCGCTATGTGTTGGTGTACACTGGTCCTTTGAAGAAGAACGCATTTTTGACATGTCCTTGCACATTGGCTGAGAAAATGATAAACTGCAGGATGTTGCCCAATGGCGTTTCTGCTGTGCCCAAGACCCTTACATGCTTTAAACCTTGCTCTTGGTCTTCCTATTCTTGTCAGGAAGCAGTACACCAAAAGGGGCACGTGCGCTTGCCGAAACCCGGGATCGAACCAGGGACCTTTAGATCTTCAGTCTAACGCTCTCCCAACTGAGCTATTTCGGCCTTTGGTGTCATGGTTTGCCGACAACTGTGGGCTACCATGTGTTGGTGTGAAGGGATCCTATTGAGGAGTGACATTTTTATGTCTACGCATTTTGCCGGGGAAAGAAAAAAGGCAGCAAGATACGCAACTTTATTCCCGGTGAGACTAAGCAACCACTCTGTTATGAACAACAGCTACATGAGAAGCAAAGGAATCAAGCAATTTCTAGACTGATAAGAGGGAAAGACAACAGCTCACACATAGTGGGAGCGTTGTTAAGCCTACAAGAGCTGCCGAAACCCGGGATCGAACCAGGGACCTTTAGATCTTCAGTCTAACGCTCTCCCAACTGAGCTATTTCAGCACATTGAATTGAAGTGAAGTGAAGTGAAGTGAAGTGAAGTGAAGTGAAGTGAAGTGAAGTGAAGTGAAGTGAAGTGAAGTGAAGTGAAGTGAAGTGAAGTGAGGTGAGGTGAGGTGAGGTGAGGTGAGGTGAAGTGAGGTGAGGTGAGGTGAGGTGAGGTGAGGTGAGGTGAAGCAAATGCAAATGCAAAAAAGAATATTTGGCTTTACATTTAGAAAAGAGCAACATGCCAGAGCTTTCTTCCCAAGGCTCTGCAGCGCTATGTGTTGGTGTACACTGGTCCTTTGAAGAAGAACGCATTTTTGACATGTCCTTGCACATTGGCTGAGAAAATGATAAACTGCAGGATGTTGCCCAATGGCGTTTCTGCTGTGCCCAAGACCCTTACATGCTTTAAACCTTGCTCTTGGTCTTCCTATTCTTGTCAGGAAGCAGTACACCAAAAGGGGCACGTGCGCTTGCCGAAACCCGGGATCGAACCAGGGACCTTTAGATCTTCAGTCTAACGCTCTCCCAACTGAGCTATTTCGGCCTTTGGTGTCATGGTTTGCTGACAACTGTGGGCTACCATGTGTTGGTGTGAAGGGATCCTATTGAGGAGTGACATTTTTATGTCTACGCATTTTGCCGGGGAAAGAAAAAAGGCAGCAAGATACGCAACTTTATTCCCGGTGAGACTAAGCAACCACTCTGTTATGAACAACAGCTACATGAGAAGCAAAGGAATCAAGCAATTTCTAGACTGATAAGAGGGAAAGACAACAGCTCACACATAGTGGGAGCGTTGTTAAGCCTACAAGAGCTGCCGAAACCCGGGATCGAACCAGGGACCTTTAGATCTTCAGTCTAACGCTCTCCCAACTGAGCTATTTCGGCACATTGGAGTGAAGTGAGGTGAGGTGAGGTGAGGTGAGGTGAGGTGAGGTGAGGTGAGGTGAGGTGAGGTGAGGTGAGGTGAGGTGAGGTGAGGTGAGGTGAGGTGAGGTGAGGTGAGGTGAGGTGAGGTGAGGTGAGGTGAGGTGAGGTGAGGTGAGGTGAGGTGAGGTGAGGTGAGGTGAGGTGAGGTGAGGTGAGGTGAGGTGAGGTGAAGCAAATGCAAATGCAAATGCAAAAAAGAATATTTGGCTTTACATTTAGAAAAGAGCAACATGCCAGAGCTTTCTTCCCAAGGCTCTGCAGCGCTATGTGTTGGTGTACACTGGTCCTTTGAAGAAGAACGCATTTTTGACATGTCCTTGCACATTGGCTGAGAAAATGATAAACTGCAGGATGTTGCCCAATGGCGTTTCTGCTGTGCCCAAGACCCTTACATGCTTTAAACCTTGCTCTTGGTCTTCCTATTCTTGTCAGGAAGCAGTACACCAAAAGGGGCACGTGCGCTTGCCAAAACCCGGGATCGAACCAGGGACCTTTAGATCTTCAGTCTAACGCTCTCCCAACTGAGCTATTTCGGCCTTTGCTGTCGTGGTTTGCTGACAACTGTGGGCTATCATGTGTTGGTGTGAAGGGATCCTATTGAGGAGTCACATTTTTATGTCTACGCATTTTGCCGGGGAAAGAAAAAAGGCAGCAAGATACGCAACTTTATTCCCGGTGAGACTAAGCAACCACTCTGTTATGAACAACAGCTACATGAGAAGCAAAGGAATCAAGCAATTTCTAGACTGATAAGAGGGAAAGACAACAGCTCACACATAGTGGGAGCGTTGTTAAGCCTACAAGAGCTGCCGAAACCCGGGATCGAACCAGGGACCTTTAGATCTTCAGTCTAACGCTCTCCCAACTGAGCTATTTCGGCACATTGAAGTGAAGTGAAGTGAAGTGAAGTGAAGTGAAGTGAAGTGAAGTGAAGTGAAGTGAAGTGAAGTGAAGTGAAGTGAAGTGAAGTGAAGTGAAGTGAAGTGAAGTGAAGTGAGGTGAGGTGAGGTGAGGTGAGGTGAGGTGAGGTGAGGTGAGGTGAGGTGAGGTGAGGTGAGGTGAGGTGAGGTGAAGCGAAGCAAATGCAAATGCAAATGCAAAAAAGAATATTTGGCTTTACATTTAGAAAAGAGCAACATGCCAGAGCTTTCTTCCCAAGGCTCTGCAGCGCTATGTGTTGGTGTACACTGGTCCTTTGCAGAAGAACGCATTTTTGACATGTCCTTGCACATTGGCTGAGAAAATGATAAACTGCAGGATGTTGCCCAATGGCGTTTCTGCTGCGCCCAAGACCCTTACATGCTTTAAACCTTGCTCTTGGTCTTCCTATTCTTGTCAGGAAGCAGTACACCAAAAGGGGCACGTGCGCTTGCCGAAACCCGGGATCGAACCAGGGACCTTTAGATCTTCAGTCTAACGCTCTCCCAACTGAGCTATTTCGGCCTTTGGTGTCATGGTTTGCCGACAACTGTGGGCTACCATGTGTTGGTGTGAAGGGAACCTATTGCGGAGTGACATTTTTATGTCTACGCATTTTGCTGGGGAAAGAAAAAAGGCAGCAAGATACGCAACTTTATTCCCGGTGAGACTAAGCAACCACTCTGTTATGAACAACAGCTACATGAGAAGCAAAGGAATCAAGCAATTTCTAGACTGATAAGAGGGAAAGACAACAGCTCACACATAGTGGGAGCGTTGTTAAGCCTACAAGAGCTGCCGAAACCCGGGATCGAACCAGGGACCTTTAGATCTTCAGTCTAACACTCTCCCAACTGAGCTATTTCGGCACATTGAAGTGAGGTGAAGTGAGGTGAAGTGAGGTGAAGTGAGGTGAAGTGAAGCAAATGCAAATGCAAATGCAAATGCAAAAAAGAATATTTGGCTTTATATTTAGAAAAGAGCAACATGCCAGAGCTTTCTTCCCAAGGCTCTGCAGCGCTATGTGTTGGTGTACACTGGTCCTTTGAAGAAGAACGCATTTTTGACATGTCCTTGCACATTGGCTGAGAAAATGATAAACTGCAGGATGTTGCCCAATGGCGTTTCTGCTGCGCCCAAGACCCTTACATGCTTTAAACCTTGCTCTTGGTCTTCCTATTCTTGTCAGGAAGCAGTACACCAAAAGGGGCACGTGCGCTTGCCGAAACCCGGGATCGAACCAGGGACCTTTAGATCTTCAGTCTAACGCTCTCCCAACTGAGCTATTTCGGCCTTTGGTGTCATGGTTTGCCGACAACTGTGGGCTACCATGTGTTGGTGTGAAGGGAACCTATTGAGGAGTGACATTTTTATGTCTACGCATTTTGCCGGGGAAAGAAAAAAGGCAGCAAGATACGCAACTTTATTCCCGGTGAGACTAAGCAACCACTCTGTTATGAACAACAGCTACATGAGAAGCAAAGGAATCAAGCAATTTCTAGACTGATAAGAGGGAAAGACAACAGCTCACACATAGTGGGAGCGTTGTTAAGCCTACAAGAGCTGCCGAAACCCGGGAGCGAACCAGGGACCTTTAGATCTTCAGTCTAACGCTCTCCCAACTGAGCTATTTCGGCACATTGAATTGAATTGAATTGAATTGAATTGAATTGAATTGAAGTGAAGTGAAGTGAAGTGAAGTGAAGTGAGGTGAGGTGAGGTGAAGTGAAGCAAATGCAAATGCAAATGCAAATGCAAAAAAGAATATTTGGCTTTACATTTAGAAAAGAGCAACATGCCAGAGCTTTCTTCCCAAGGCTCTGCAGCGCTATGTGTTGGTGTACACTGGTCCTTTGAAGAAGAACGCATTTTTGACATGTCCTTGCACATTGGCTGAGAAAATGATAAACTGCAGGATGTTGCCCAATGGCGTTTCTGCTGTGCCCAAGACCCTTACATGCTTTAAACCTTGCTCTTGGTCTTCCTATTCTTGTCAGGAAGCAGTACACCAAAAGGGGCACGTGCGCTTGCCGAAACCCGGGATCGAACCAGGGACCTTTAGATCTTCAGTCTAACGCTCTCCCAACTGAGCTATTTCGGCCTTTGGTGTCATGGTTTGCCGACAACTGTGGGCTACTGTGGGCTACCATGTGTTGGTGTGAAGGGATCCTATTGAGGAGTGACATTTTTATGTCTACGCATTTTGCCGGGGAAAGAAAAAAGGCAGCAAGATACGCAACTTTATTCCCGGTGAGACTAAGCAACCACTCTGTTATGAACAACAGCTACATGAGAAGCAAAGGAATCAAGCAATTTCTAGACTGATAAGAGGGAAAGACAACAGCTCACACATAGTGGGAGCGTTGTTAAGCCTACAAGAGCTGCCGAAACCCGGGATCGAACCAGGGACCTTTAGATCTTCAGTCTAACGCTCTCCCAACTGAGCTATTTCAGCACATTGAATTGAAGTGAAGTGAAGTGAAGTGAAGTGAAGTGAAGTGAAGTGAAGTGAAGTGAAGTGAAGTGAAGTGAAGTGAAGTGAAGTGAAGTGAGGTGAGGTGAGGTGAGGTGAGGTGAGGTGAGGTGAGGTGAGGTGAAGCAAATGCAAATGCAAAAAAGAATATTTGGCTTTACATTTAGAAAAGAGCAACATGCCAGAGCTTTCTTCCCAAGGCTCTGCAGCGCTATGTGTTGGTGTACACTGGTCCTTTGAAGAAGAACGCATTTTTGACATGTCCTTGCACATTGGCTGAGAAAATGATAAACTGCAGGATGTTGCCCAATGGCGTTTCTGCTGCGCCCAAGACCCTTACATGCTTTAAACCTTGCTCTTGGTCTTCCTATTCTTGTCAGGAAGCAGTACACCAAAAGGGGCACGTGCGCTTGCCGAAACCCGGGATTGAATCGAACCAGGGACCTTTAGATCTTCAGTCTAATGCTCTCCCAACTGAGCTATTTCGGCCTTTGGTGTCATGGTTTGCCGACAACTGTGGGCTACCAGGTGTTGGTGTGAAGGGATCCTATTGAGGAGTGACATTTTTATGTCTACGCATTTTGCCGGGGAAAGAAAAAAGGCAGCAAGATACGCAACTTTATTCCCGGTGAAACTAAGCAACCACTCTGTTATTAACAACAGCTACATGAGAAGCAAAGGAATCAAGCAATTTCTAGACTGATAAGAGGGAAAGACAACAGCTCACACATAGTGGGAGCGTTGTTAAGCCTACAAGAGCTGCTGAAACCCGGGATCGAACCAGGAACCTTTAGATCTTCAGTCTAACGCTCTCCCAACTGAGCTATTTCGGCACATTGAAGTGAGGTGAAGTGAGGTGAAGTGAGGTGAAGTGAGGTGAAGTGAAGCGAAGTGAAGCAAATGCAAATGCAAATGCAAGAAAGAATATTTGGCTTTACATTTAGAAAAGAGCAACATGCCAGAGCTTTCTTCCCAAGGCTCTGCAGCGCTATGTGTTGGTGTACACTGGTCCTTTGAAGAAGAACGCATTTTTGACATGTCCTTGCACATTGGCTGAGAAAATGATAAACTGCAGGATGTTGCCCAATGGCGTTTCTGCTGCGCCCAAGACCCTTACATGCTTTAAACCTTGCTCTTGCTCTTGGTCTTCCTATTCTTGTCAGGAAGCAGTACACCAAAAGGGGCACGTGCGCTTGCCGAAACCCGGGATCGAACCAGGGACCTTTAGATCTTCAGTCTAACGCTCTCCCAACTGAGCTATTTCGGCCTTTGGTGTCATGGTTTGCCGACAACTGTGGGCTACCATGTGTTGGTGTGAAGGGAACCTATTGAGGAGTGACATTTTTATGTCTACGCATTTTGCCGGGGAAAGAAAAAAGGCAGCAAGATACGCAACTTTATTCCCGGTGAGACTAAGCAACCACTCTGTTATGAACAACAGCTACATGAGAAGCAAAGGAATCAAGCAATTTCTAGACTGATAAGAGGGAAAGACAACAGCTCACACATAGTGGGAGCGTTGTTAAGCCTACAAGAGCTGCCGAAACCCGGGAGCGAACCAGGGACCTTTAGATCTTCAGTCTAACGCTCTCCCAACTGAGCTATTTCGGCACATTGAATTGAATTGAATTGAAGTGAAGTGAAGTGAAGTGAAGTGAAGTGAAGTGAAGTGAAGTGAGGTGAGGTGAGGTGAGGTGAAGTGAAGCAAATGCAAATGCAAATGCAAATGCAAAAAAGAATATTTGGCTTTACATTTAGAAAAGAGCAACATGCCAGAGCTTTCTTCCCAAGGCTCTGCAGCGCTATGTGTTGGTGTACACTGGTCCTTTGAAGAAGAACGCATTTTTGACATGTCCTTGCACATTGGCTGAGAAAATGATAAACTGCAGGATGTTGCCCAATGGCGTTTCTGCTGCGCCCAAGACCCTTACATGCTTTAAACCTTGCTCTTGGTCTTCCTATTCTTGTCAGGAAGCAGTACACCAAAAGGGGCACGTGCGCTTGCCGAAACCCGGGATCGAACCAGGGACCTTTAGATCTTCAGTCTAACGCTCTCCCAACTGAGCTATTTCGGCCTTTGGTGTCATGGTTTGCCGACAACTGTGGGCTACCATGTGTTGGTGTGAAGGGAACCTATTGAGGAGTGACATTTTTATGTCTACGCATTTTGCCGGGGAAAGAAAAAAGGCAGCAAGATACGCAACTTTATTCCCGGTGAGACTAAGCAACCACTCTGTTATGAACAACAGCTACATGAGAAGCAAAGGAATCAAGCAATTTCTAGACTGATAAGAGGGAAAGACAACAGCTCACACATAGTGGGAGCGTTGTTAAGCCTACAAGAGCTGCCGAAACCCGGGATCGAACCAGGGACCTTTAGATCTTCTGAGCTAACTGAGCTATTTCGGCACATTGAAGTGAGGTGAAGTGAAGCAAATGCAAATGCAAATGCAAATGCAAAAAAGAATATTTGGCTTTACATTTAGAAAAGAGCAACATGCCAGAGCTTTCTTCCCAAGGCTCTGCAGCGCTATGTGTTGGTGTACACTGGTCCTTTGAAGAAGAACGCATTTTTGACATGTCCTTGCACATTGGCTGAGAAAATGATAAACTGCAGGATGTTGCCCAATGGCGTTTCTGCTGTGCCCAAGACCCTTACATGCTTTAAACCTTGCTCTTGGTCTTCCTATTCTTGTCAGGAAGCAGTACACCAAAAGGGGCACGTGCGCTTGCCGAAACCCGGGATCGAACCAGGGACCTTTAGATCTTCAGTCTAACGCTCTCCCAACTGAGCTATTTCGGCCTTTGGTGTCATGGTTTGCCGACAACTGTGGGCTACCATGTGTTGGTGTGAAGGGATCCTATTGAGGAGTGACATTTTTATGTCTACGCATTTTGCCGGGGAAAGAAAAAAGGCAGCAAGATACGCAACTTTATTCCCGGTGAGACTAAGCAACCACTCTGTTATGAACAACAGCTACATGAGAAGCAAAGGAATCAAGCAATTTCTAGACTGATAAGAGGGAAAGACAACAGCTCACACATAGTGGGAGCGTTGTTAAGCCTACAAGAGCTGCCGAAACCCGGGATCGAACCAGGGACCTTTAGATCTTCAGTCTAACGCTCTCCCAACTGAGCTATTTCAGCACATTGAATTGAAGTGAAGTGAAGTGAAGTGAAGTGAAGTGAAGTGAAGTGAAGTGAAGTGAAGTGAAGTGAAGTGAAGTGAAGTGAAGTGAAGTGAAGTGAAGTGAAGTGAGGTGAGGTGAGGTGAGGTGAGGTGAGGTGAGGTGAGGTGAGGTGAGGTGAAGCAAATGCAAATGCAAAAAAGAATATTTGGCTTTACATTTAGAAAAGAGCAACATGCCAGAGCTTTCTTCCCAAGGCTCTGCAGCGCTATGTGTTGGTGTACACTGGTCCTTTGAAGAAGAACGCATTTTTGACATGTCCTTGCACATTGGCTGAGAAAATGATAAACTGCAGGATGTTGCCCAATGGCGTTTCTGCTGTGCCCAAGACCCTTACATGCTTTAAACCTTGCTCTTGGTCTTCCTATTCTTGTCAGGAAGCAGTACACCAAAAGGGGCACGTGCGCTTGCCGAAACCCGGGATCGAACCAGGGACCTTTAGATCTTCAGTCTAACGCTCTCCCAACTGAGCTATTTCGGCCTTTGGTGTCATGGTTTGCTGACAACTGTGGGCTACCATGTGTTGGTGTGAAGGGATCCTATTGAGGAGTCACATTTTTATGTCTACGCATTTTGCCGGGGAAAGAAAAAAGGCAGCAAGATACGCAACTTTATTCCCGGTGAGACTAAGCAACCACTCTGTTATGAACAACAGCTACATGAGAAGCAAAGGAATCAAGCAATTTCTAGACTGATAAGAGGGAAAGACAACAGCTCACACATAGTGGGAGCGTTGTTAAGCCTACAAGAGCTGCCGAAACCCGGGATCGAACCAGGGACCTTTAGATCTTCAGTCTAACGCTCTCCCAACTGAGCTATTTCGGCACATTGAAGTGAAGTGAAGTGAAGTGAAGTGAAGTGAAGTGAAGTGAAGTGAAGTGAAGTGAAGTGAAGTGAAGTGAAGTGAAGTGAAGTGAAGTGAAGTGAAGTGAAGTGAAGTGAAGTGAAGTGAAGTGAGGTGAGGTGAGGTAAGGTGAGGTGAGGTGAGGTGAGGTGAGGTGAGGTGAGGTGAAGCGAAGCAAATGCAAATGCAAATGCAAAAAAGAATATTTGGCTTTACATTTAGAAAAGAGCAACATGCCAGAGCTTTCTTCCCAAGGCTCTGCAGCGCTATGTGTTGGTGTACACTGGTCCTTTGCAGAAGAACGCATTTTTGACATGTCCTTGCACATTGGCTGAGAAAATGATAAACTGCAGGATGTTGCCCAATGGCGTTTCTGCTGCGCCCAAGACCCTTACATGCTTTAAACCTTGCTCTTGGTCTTCCTATTCTTGTCAGGAAGCAGTACACCAAAAGGGGCACGTGCGCTTGCCGAAACCCGGGATCGAACCAGGGACCTTTAGATCTTCAGTCTAACGCTCTCCCAACTGAGCTATTTCGGCCTTTGGTGTCATGGTTTGCCGACAACTGTGGGCTACCATGTGTTGGTGTGAAGGGAACCTATTGCGGAGTGACATTTTTATGTCTACGCATTTTGCTGGGGAAAGAAAAAAGGCAGCAAGATACGCAACTTTATTCCCGGTGAGACTAAGCAACCACTCTGTTATGAACAACAGCTACATGAGAAGCAAAGGAATCAAGCAATTTCTAGACTGATAAGAGGGAAAGACAACAGCTCACACATAGTGGGAGCGTTGTTAAGCCTACAAGAGCTGCCGAAACCCGGGATCGAACCAGGGACCTTTAGATCTTCAGTCTAACACTCTCCCAACTGAGCTATTTCGGCACATTGAAGTGAGGTGAAGTGAGGTGAAGTGAAGCAAATGCAAATGCAAATTCAAAAAAGAATATTTGGCTTTATATTTAGAAAAGAGCAACATGCCAGAGCTTTCTTCCCAAGGCTCTGCAGCGCTATGTGTTGGTGTACACTGGTCCTTTGAAGAAGAACGCATTTTTGACATGTCCTTGCACATTGGCTGAGAAAATGATAAACTGCAGGATGTTGCCCAATGGCGTTTCTGCTGCGCCCAAGACCCTTACATGCTTTAAACCTTGCTCTTGGTCTTCCTATTCTTGTCAGGAAGCAGTACACCAAAAGGGGCACGTGCGCTTGCCGAAACCCGGGATCGAACCAGGGACCTTTAGATCTTCAGTCTAACGCTCTCCCAACTGAGCTATTTCGGCCTTTGGTGTCATGGTTTGCCGACAACTGTGGGCTACCATGTGTTGGTGTGAAGGGAACCTATTGAGGAGTGACATTTTTATGTCTACGCATTTTGCCGGGGAAAGAAAAAAGGCAGCAAGATACGCAACTTTATTCCCGGTGAGACTAAGCAACCACTCTGTTATGAACAACAGCTACATGAGAAGCAAAGGAATCAAGCAATTTCTAGACTGATAAGAGGGAAAGACAACAGCTCACACATAGTGGGAGCGTTGTTAAGCCTACAAGAGCTGCCGAAACCCGGGAGCGAACCAGGGACCTTTAGATCTTCAGTCTAACGCTCTCCCAACTGAGCTATTTCGGCACATTGAATTGAATTGAATTGAATTGAATTGAATTGAATTGAAGTGAAGTGAAGTGAAGTGAAGTGAAGTGAAGTGAAGTGAAGTGAAGTGAAGTGAAGTGAGGTGAGGTGAGGTGAAGTGAAGCAAATGCAAATGCAAATGCAAATGCAAAAAAGAATATTTGGCTTTACATTTAGAAAAGAGCAACATGCCAGAGCTTTCTTCCCAAGGCTCTGCAGCGCTATGTGTTGGTGTACACTGGTCCTTTGAAGAAGAACGCATTTTTGACATGTCCTTGCACATTGGCTGAGAAAATGATAAACTGCAGGATGTTGCCCAATGGCGTTTCTGCTGCGCCCAAGACCCTTACATGCTTTAAACCTTGCTCTTGGTCTTCCTATTCTTGTCAGGAAGCAGTACACCAAAAGGGGCACGTGCGCTTGCCGAAACCCGGGATCGAACCAGGGACCTTTAGATCTTCAGTCTAACGCTCTCCCAACTGAGCTATTTCGGCCTTTGGTGTCATGGTTTGCCGACAACTGTGGGCTACCATGTGTTGGTGTGAAGGGAACCTATTGAGGAGTGACATTTTTATGTCTACGCATTTTGCCGGGGAAAGAAAAAAGGCAGCAAGATACGCATCTTTATTCCCGGTGAGACTAAGCAACCACTCTGTTATGAACAACAGCTACATGAGAAGCAAAGGAATCAAGCAATTTCTAGACTGATAAGAGGGAAAGACAACAGCTCACACATAGTGGGAGCGTTGTTAAGCCTACAAGAGCTGCCGAAACCCGGGATCGAACCAGGGACCTTTAGATCTTCTGAGCTAACTGAGCTATTTCGGCACATTGAAGTGAGGTGAAGTGAAGCAAATGCAAATGCAAATGCAAATGCAAATGCAAAAAAGAATATTTGGCTTTACATTTAGAAAAGAGCAACATGCCAGAGCTTTCTTCCCAAGGCTCTGCAGCGCTATGTGTTGGTGTACACTGGTCCTTTGAAGAAGAACGCATTTTTGACATGTCCTTGCACATTGGCTGAGAAAATGATAAACTGCAGGATGTTGCCCAATGGCGTTTCTGCTGTGCCCAAGACCCTTACATGCTTTAAACCTTGCTCTTGGTCTTCCTATTCTTGTCAGGAAGCAGTACACCAAAAGGGGCACGTGCGCTTGCCGAAACCCGGGATCGAACCAGGGACCTTTAGATCTTCAGTCTAACGCTCTCCCAACTGAGCTATTTCGGCCTTTGGTGTCATGGTTTGCCGACAACTGTGGGCTACCATGTGTTGGTGTGAAGGGATCCTATTGAGGAGTGACATTTTTATGTCTACGCATTTTGCCGGGGAAAGAAAAAAGGCAGCAAGATACGCAACTTTATTCCCGGTGAGACTAAGCAACCACTCTGTTATGAACAACAGCTACATGAGAAGCAAAGGAATCAAGCAATTTCTAGACTGATAAGAGGGAAAGACAACAGCTCACACATAGTGGGAGCGTTGTTAAGCCTACAAGAGCTGCCGAAACCCGGGATCGAACCAGGGACCTTTAGATCTTCAGTCTAACGCTCTCCCAACTGAGCTATTTCAGCACATTGAAGTGAAGTGAAGTGAAGTGAAGTGAAGTGAAGTGAAGTGAAGTGAAGTGAAGTGAAGTGAAGTGAAGTGAAGTGAAGTGAAGTGAAGTGAGGTGAGGTGAGGTGAGGTGAGGTGAGGTGAGGTGAGGTGAGGTGAGGTGAGGTGAAGCAAATGCAAATGCAAAAAAGAATATTTGGCTTTACATTTAGAAAAGAGCAACATGCCAGAGCTTTCTTCCCAAGGCTCTGCAGCGCTATGTGTTGGTGTACACTGGTCCTTTGAAGAAGAACGCATTTTTGACATGTCCTTGCACATTGGCTGAGAAAATGATAAACTGCAGGATGTTGCCCAATGGCGTTTCTGCTGCGCCCAAGACCCTTACATGCTTTAAACCTTGCTCTTGGTCTTCCTATTCTTGTCAGGAAGCAGTACACCAAAAGGGGCACGTGCGCTTGCCGAAACCCGGGATCGAATCGAACCAGGGACCTTTAGATCTTCAGTCTAATGCTCTCCCAACTGAGCTATTTCGGCCTTTGGTGTCATGGTTTGCCGACAACTGTGGGCTACCAGGTGTTGGTGTGAAGGGATCCTATTGAGGAGTGACATTTTTATGTCTACGCATTTTGCCGGGGAAAGAAAAAAGGCAGCAAGATACGCAACTTTATTCCCGGTGAAACTAAGCAACCACTCTGTTATTAACAACAGCTACATGAGAAGCAAAGGAATCAAGCAATTTCTAGACTGATAAGAGGGAAAGACAACAGCTCACACATAGTGGGAGCGTTGTTAAGCCTACAAGAGCTGCTGAAACCCGGGATCGAACCAGGAACCTTTAGATCTTCAGTCTAACGCTCTCCCAACTGAGCTATTTCGGCACATTGAAGTGAGGTGAAGTGAGGTGAAGTGAGGTGAAGTGAAGCGAAGTGAAGCAAATGCAAATGCAAATGCAAGAAAGAATATTTGGCTTTACATTTAGAAAAGAGCAACATGCCAGAGCTTTCTTCCCAAGGCTCTGCAGCGCTATGTGTTGGTGTACACTGGTCCTTTGAAGAAGAACGCATTTTTGACATGTCCTTGCACATTGGCTGAGAAAATGATAAACTGCAGGATGTTGCCCAATGGCGTTTCTGCTGCGCCCAAGACCCTTACATGCTTTAAACCTTGCTCTTGGTCTTCCTATTCTTGTCAGGAAGCAGTACACCAAAAGGGGCACGTGCGCTTGCCGAAACCCGGGATCGAACCAGGGACCTTTAGATCTTCAGTCTAACGCTCTCCCAACTGAGCTATTTCGGCCTTTGGTGTCATGGTTTGCCGACAACTGTGGGCTACCATGTGTTGGTGTGAAGGGAACCTATTGAGGAGTGACATTTTTATGTCTACGCATTTTGCCGGGGAAAGAAAAAAGGCAGCAAGATACGCAACTTTATTCCCGGTGAGACTAAGCAACCACTCTGTTATGAACAACAGCTACATGAGAAGCAAAGGAATCAAGCAATTTCTAGACTGATAAGAGGGAAAGACAACAGCTCACACATAGTGGGAGCGTTGTTAAGCCTACAAGAGCTGCCGAAACCCGGGAGCGAACCAGGGACCTTTAGATCTTCAGTCTAACGCTCTCCCAACTGAGCTATTTCGGCACATTGAATTGAAGTGAAGTGAAGTGAAGTGAAGTGAAGTGAAGTGAAGTGAAGTGAAGTGAGGTGAGGTGAGGTGAAGTGAAGCAAATGCAAATGCAAATGCAAATGCAAAAAAGAATATTTGGCTTTACATTTAGAAAAGAGCAACATGCCAGAGCTTTCTTCCCAAGGCTCTGCAGCGCTATGTGTTGGTGTACACTGGTCCTTTGAAGAAGAACGCATTTTTGACATGTCCTTGCACATTGGCTGAGAAAATGATAAACTGCAGGATGTTGCCCAATGGCGTTTCTGCTGCGCCCAAGACCCTTACATGCTTTAAACCTTGCTCTTGGTCTTCCTATTCTTGTCAGGAAGCAGTACACCAAAAGGGGCACGTGCGCTTGCCGAAACCCGGGATCGAACCAGGGACCTTTAGATCTTCAGTCTAACGCTCTCCCAACTGAGCTATTTCGGCCTTTGGTGCCATGGTTTGCCGACAACTGTGGGCTACCATGTGTTGGTGTGAAGGGAACCTATTGAGGAGTGACATTTTTATGTCTACGCATTTTGCCGGGGAAAGAAAAAAGGCAGCAAGATACGCAACTTTATTCCCGGTGAGACTAAGCAACCACTCTGTTATGAACAACAGCTACATGAGAAGCAAAGGAATCAAGCAATTTCTAGACTGATAAGAGGGAAAGACAACAGCTCACACATAGTGGGAGCGTTGTTAAGCCTACAAGAGCTGCCGAAACCCGGGATCGAACCAGGGACCTTTAGATCTTCTGAGCTAACTGAGCTATTTCGGCACATTGAAGTGAGGTGAAGTGAGGTGAAGTGAGGTGAAGTGAAGCAAATGCAAATGCAAATGCAAATGCAAATGCAAATGCAAAAAAGAATATTTGGCTTTACATTTAGAAAAGAGCAACATGCCAGAGCTTTCTTCCCAAGGCTCTGCAGCGCTATGTGTTGGTGTACACTGGTCCTTTGAAGAAGAACGCATTTTTGACATGTCCTTGCACATTGGCTGAGAAAATGATAAACTGCAGGATGTTGCCCAATGGCGTTTCTGCTGTGCCCAAGACCCTTACATGCTTTAAACCTTGCTCTTGGTCTTCCTATTCTTGTCAGGAAGCAGTACACCAAAAGGGGCACGTGCGCTTGCCGAAACCCGGGATCGAACCAGGGACCTTTAGATCTTCAGTCTAACGCTCTCCCAACTGAGCTATTTCGGCCTTTGGTGTCATGGTTTGCCGACAACTGTGGGCTACCATGTGTTGGTGTGAAGGGATCCTATTTAGGAGTGACATTTTTATGTCTACGCATTTTGCCGGGGAAAGAAAAAAGGCAGCAAGATACGCAACTTTATTCCCGGTGAGACTAAGCAACCACTCTGTTATGAACAACAGCTACATGAGAAGCAAAGGAATCAAGCAATTTCTAGACTGATAAGAGGGAAAGACAACAGCTCACACATAGTGGGAGCGTTGTTAAGCCTACAAGAGCTGCCGAAACCCGGGATCGAACCAGGGACCTTTAGATCTTCAGTCTAACGCTCTCCCAACTGAGCTATTTCAGCACATTGAAGTGAAGTGAAGTGAAGTGAAGTGAAGTGAAGTGAAGTGAAGTGAAGTGAAGTGAAGTGAAGTGAAGTGAAGTGAAGTGAAGTGAGGTGAGGTGAGGTGAGGTGAGGTGAGGTGAGGTGAGGTGAGGTGAGGTGAGGTGAGGTGAAGCAAATGCAAATGCAAAAAAGAATATTTGGCTTTACATTTAGAAAAGAGCAACATGCCAGAGCTTTCTTCCCAAGGCTCTGCAGCGCTATGTGTTGGTGTACACTGGTCCTTTGAAGAAGAACGCATTTTTGACATGTCCTTGCACATTGGCTGAGAAAATGATAAACTGCAGGATGTTGCCCAATGGCGTTTCTGCTGCGCCCAAGACCCTTACATGCTTTAAACCTTGCTCTTGGTCTTCCTATTCTTGTCAGGAAGCAGTACACCAAAAGGGGCACGTGCGCTTGCCGAAACCCGGGATCGAACCAGGGACCTTTAGATCTTCAGTCTAACGCTCTCCCAACTGAGCTATTTCGGCCTTTGGTGTCATGGCTTGCCGACAACTGTGGGCTACCATGTGTTGGTGTGAAGGGAACCTATTGAGGAGTGACATTTTTATGTCTACGCATTTTGCCGGGGAAAGAAAAAAGGCAGCAAGATACGCAACTTTATTCCCGGTGAGACTAAGCAACCACTCTGTTATGAACAACAGCTACATGAGAAGCAAAGGAATCAAGCAATTTCTAGACTGATAAGAGGGAAAGACAACAGCTCACACATAGTGGGAGCGTTGTTAAGCCTACAAGAGCTGCCGAAACCCGGGATCGAACCAGGGACCTTTAGATCTTCAGTCTAACGCTTTCCCAACTGAGCTATTTCAGCACATTGAAGTGAAGTGAAGTGAAGTGAAGTGAAGTGAGGTGAGGTGAGGTGAGGTGAGGTGAGGTGAGGTGAGGTGAGGTGAGGTGAGGTGAGGTGAGGTGAGGTGAGGTGAGGTGAGGTGAGGTGAGGTGAGGTGAGGTGAGGTGAGGTGAGGTGAAGTGAAGCAAATGCAAATGCAAAAAAGAATATTTGGCTTTACATTTAGAAAAGAGCAACATGCCAGAGCTTTCTTCCCAAGGCTCTGCAGCGCTATGTGTTGGTGTACACTGGTCCTTTGAAGAAGAACGCATTTTTGACATGTCCTTGCACATTGGCTGAGAAAATGATAAACTGCAGGATGTTGCCCAATGGCGTTTCTGCTGCGCCCAAGACCCTTACATGCTTTAAACCTTGCTCTTGGTCTTCCTATTCTTGTCAGGAAGCAGTACACCAAAAGGGGCACGTGCGCTTGCCGAAACCCGGGATCGAACCAGGGACCTTTAGATCTTCAGTCTAACGCTCTCCCAACTGAGCTATTTCGGCCTTTGGTGTCATGGTTTGCCGACAACTGTGGGCTACCATGTGTTGGTGTGAAGGGAACCTATTGAGGAGTGACATTTTTATGTCTACGCATTTTGCCGGGGAAAGAAAAAAGGCAGCAAGATACGCAACTTTATTCCCGGTGAGACTAAGCAACCACTCTGTTATGAACAACAGCTACATGAGAAGCAAAGGAATCAAGCAATTTCTAGACTGATAAGAGGGAAAGACAACAGCTCACACATAGTGGGAGCGTTGTTAAGCCTACAAGAGCTGCCGAAACCCGGGAGCGAACCAGGGACCTTTAGATCTTCAGTCTAACGCTCTCCCAACTGAGCTATTTCGGCACATTGAATTGAAGTGAAGTGAAGTGAAGTGAAGTGAAGTGAAGTGAAGTGAAGTGAAGTGAAGTGAAGTGAGGTGAGGTGAGGTGAGGTGAAGTGAAGCAAATGCAAATGCAAATGCAAAAAAGAATATTTGGCTTTACATTTAGAAAAGAGCAACATGCCAGAGCTTTCTTCCCAAGGCTCTGCAGCGCTATGTGTTGGTGTACACTGGTCCTTTGAAGAAGAACGCATTTTTGACATGTCCTTGCACATTGGCTGAGAAAATGATAAACTGCAGGATGTTGCCCAATGGCGTTTCTGCTGCGCCCAAGACCCTTACATGCTTTAAACCTTGCTCTTGGTCTTCCTATTCTTGTCAGGAAGCAGTACACCAAAAGGGGCACGTGCGCTTGCCGAAACCCAGGATCGAACCAGGGACCTTTAGATCTTCAGTCTAACGCTCTCCCAACTGAGCTATTTCGGCCTTTGGTGTCATGGTTTGCCGACAACTGTGGGCTACCATGTGTTGGTGTGAAGGGAACCTATTGAGGAGTGACATTTTTATGTCTACGCATTTTGCCGGGGAAAGAAAAAAGGCAGCAAGATACGCAACTTTATTCCCGGTGAGACTAAGCAACCACTCTGTTATGAACAACAGCTACATGAGAAGCAAAGGAATCAAGCAATTTCTAGACTGATAAGAGGGAAAGACAACAGCTCACACATAGTGGGAGCGTTGTTAAGCCTACAAGAGCTGCCGAAACCCGGGATCGAACCAGGGACCTTTAGATCTTCTGAGCTAACTGAGCTATTTCGGCACATTGAAGTGAGGTGAAGTGAAGCAAATGCAAATGCAAATGCAAATGCAAATGCAAAAAAGAATATTTGGCTTTACATTTAGAAAAGAGCAACATGCCAGAGCTTTCTTCCCAAGGCTCTGCAGCGCTATGTGTTGGTGTACACTGGTCCTTTGAAGAAGAACGCATTTTTGACATGTCCTTGCACATTGGCTGAGAAAATGATAAACTGCAGGATGTTGCCCAATGGCGTTTCTGCTGTGCCCAAGACCCTTACATGCTTTAAACCTTGCTCTTGGTCTTCCTATTCTTGTCAGGAAGCAGTACACCAAAAGGGGCACGTGCGCTTGCCGAAACCCGGGATCGAACCAGGGACCTTTAGATCTTCAGTCTAACGCTCTCCCAACTGAGCTATTTCGGCCTTTGGTGTCATGGTTTGCCGACAACTGTGGGCTACCATGTGTTGGTGTGAAGGGATCCTATTTAGGAGTGACATTTTTATGTCTACGCATTTTGCCGGGGAAAGAAAAAAGGCAGCAAGATACGCAACTTTATTCCCGGTGAGACTAAGCAACCACTCTGTTATGAACAACAGCTACATGAGAAGCAAAGGAATCAAGCAATTTCTAGACTGATAAGAGGGAAAGACAACAGCTCACACATAGTGGGAGCGTTGTTAAGCCTACAAGAGCTGCCGAAACCCGGGATCGAACCAGGGACCTTTAGATCTTCAGTCTAACGCTCTCCCAACTGAGCTATTTCAGCACATTGAAGTGAAGTGAAGTGAAGTGAAGTGAAGTGAAGTGAAGTGAAGTGAAGTGAAGTGAAGTGAAGTGAAGTGAAGTGAAGTGAAGTGAAGTGAAGTGAAGTGAAGTGAAGTGAAGTGAAGTGAAGTGAAGTGAAGTGAGGTGAGGTGAGGTGAGGTGAGGTGAGGTGAGGTGAGGTGAGGTGAGGTGAGGTGAAGCAAATGCAAATGCAAAAAAGAATATTTGGCTTTACATTTAGAAAAGAGCAACATGCCAGAGCTTTCTTCCCAAGGCTCTGCAGCGCTATGTGTTGGTGTACACTGGTCCTTTGAAGAAGAACGCATTTTTGACATGTCCTTGCACATTGGCTGAGAAAATGATAAACTGCAGGATGTTGCCCAATGGCGTTTCTGCTGCGCCCAAGACCCTTACATGCTTTAAACCTTGCTCTTGGTCTTCCTATTCTTGTCAGGAAGCAGTACACCAAAAGGGGCACGTGCGCTTGCCGAAACCCGGGATCGAACCAGGGACCTTTAGATCTTCAGTCTAACGCTCTCCCAACTGAGCTATTTCGGCCTTTGGTGTCATGGCTTGCCGACAACTGTGGGCTACCATGTGTTGGTGTGAAGGGAACCTATTGAGGAGTGACATTTTTATGTCTACGCATTTTGCCGGGGAAAGAAAAAAGGCAGCAAGATACGCAACTTTATTCCCGGTGAGACTAAGCAACCACTCTGTTATGAACAACAGCTACATGAGAAGCAAAGGAATCAAGCAATTTCTAGACTGATAAGAGGGAAAGACAACAGCTCACACATAGTGGGAGCGTTGTTAAGCCTACAAGAGCTGCCGAAACCCGGGATCGAACCAGGGACCTTTAGATCTTCAGTCTAACGCTTTCCCAACTGAGCTATTTCAGCACATTGAAGTGAAGTGAAGTGAAGTGAAGTGAAGTGAAGTGAAGTGAAGTGAAGTGAAGTGAAGTGAAGTGAAGTGAAGTGAAGTGAAGTGAGGTGAGGTGAGGTGAGGTGAGGTGAGGTGAGGTGAGGTGAGGTGAGGTGAGGTGAGGTGAAGTGAAGCAAATGCAAATGCAAAAAAGAATATTTGGCTTTACATTTAGAAAAGAGCAACATGCCAGAGCTTTCTTCCCAAGGCTCTGCAGCGCTATGTGTTGGTGTACACTGGTCCTTTGAAGAAGAACGCATTTTTGACATGTCCTTGCACATTGGCTGAGAAAATGATAAACTGCAGGATGTTGCCCAATGGCGTTTCTGCTGCGCCCAAGACCCTTACATGCTTTAAACCTTGCTCTTGGTCTTCCTATTCTTGTCAGGAAGCAGTACACCAAAAGGGGCACGTGCGCTTGCCGAAACCCGGGATCGAACCAGGGACCTTTAGATCTTCAGTCTAACGCTCTCCCAACTGAGCTATTTCGGCCTTTGGTGTCATGGTTTGCCGACAACTGTGGGCTACCATGTGTTGGTGTGAAGGGAACCTATTGAGGAGTGACATTTTTATGTCTACGCATTTTGCCGGGGAAAGAAAAAAGGCAGCAAGATACGCAACTTTATTCCCGGTGAGACTAAGCAACCACTCTGTTATGAACAACAGCTACATGAGAAGCAAAGGAATCAAGCAATTTCTAGACTGATAAGAGGGAAAGACAACAGCTCACACATAGTGGGAGCGTTGTTAAGCCTACAAGAGCTGCCGAAACCCGGGATCGAACCAGGGACCTTTAGATCTTCAGTCTAACGCTCTCCCAACTGAGCTATTTCGGCACATTGAAGTGAGGTGAAGTGAAGTGAAGTGAAGTGAAGTGAAGTGAGGTGAAGTGAAGTGAAGCAAATGCAAATGCAAATGCAAATGCAAATGCAAATGCAAATGCAAAAAAGAATATTTGGCTTTACATTTAGAAAAGAGCAACATGCCAGAGCTTTCTTCCCAAGGCTCTGCAGCGCTATGTGTTGGTGTACACTGGTCCTTTGAAGAAGAACGCATTTTTGACATGTCCTTGCACATTGGCTGAGAAAATGATAAACTGCAGGATGTTGCCCAATGGCGTTTCTGCTGCGCCCAAGACCCTTACATGCTTTAAACCTTGCTCTTGGTCTTCCTATTCTTGTCAGGAAGCAGTACACCAAAAGGGGCACGTGCGCTTGCCGAAACCCGGGATCGAACCAGGGACCTTTAGATCTTCAGTCTAACGCTCTCCCAACTGAGCTATTTCGGCCTTTGGTGTCATGGTTTGCCGACAACTGTGGGCTACCATGTGTTGGTGTGAAGGGATCCTATTGAGGAGTGACATTTTTATGTCTACGCATTTTGCCGGGGAAAGAAAAAAGGCAGCAAGATACGCAACTTTATTCCCGGTGAGACTAAGCAACCACTCTGTTATGAACAACAGCTACATGAGAAGCAAAGGAATCAAGCAATTTCTAGACTGATAAGAGGGAAAGACAACAGCTCACACATAGTGGGAGCGTTGTTAAGCCTACAAGAGCTGCCGAAACCCGGGATCGAACCAGGGACCTTTAGATCTTCAGTCTAACGCTCTCCCAACTGAGCTATTTCGGCACATTGAAGTGAGGTGAAGTGAGGTGAAGTGAGGTGAAGTGAAGTGAAGTGAAGTGAAACAAATGCAAATGCAAATGCAAATGCAAATGCAAATGCAAATGCAAAAAAGAATATTTGGCTTTACATTTAGAAAAGAGCAACATGCCAGAGCTTTCTTCCCAAGGCTCTGCAGCGCTATGTGTTGGTGTACACTGGTCCTTTGAAGAAGAACGCATTTTTGACATGTCCTTGCACATTGGCTGAGAAAATGATAAACTGCAGGATGTTGCCCAATGGCGTTTCTGCTGCGCCCAAGACCCTTACATGCTTTAAACCTTGCTCTTGGTCTTCCTATTCTTGTCAGGAAGCAGTACACCAAAAGGGGCACGTGCGCTTGCCGAAACCCGGGATCGAACCAGGGACCTTTAGATCATCAGTCTAACGCTCTCTCAACCGAGCTATTTCGGCCTTTGGTGTCATGGTTTGCCGACAACTGTGGGCTACCATGTGTTGGTGTGAAGGGATCCTATTGAGGAGTGACATTTTTATGTCTACGCATTTTGCCGGGGAAAGAAAAAAGGCAGCAAGATACGCAACTTTATTCCCGGTGAGACTAAGCAACCACTCTGTTATGAACAACAGCTACATGAGAAGCAAAGGAATCAAGCAATTTCTAGACTGATAAGAGGGAAAGACAACAGCTCACACATAGTGGGAGCGTTGTTAAGCCTACAAGAGCTGCCGAAACACGGGATCGAACCAGGGACCTTTAGATCTTCAGTCTAACGCTCTCCCAACTGAGCTATTTCGGCACATTGAAGTGAAGTGAAGTGAAGTGAAGTGAAGTGAAGTGAAGTGAAGTGAAGTGAAGTGAAGTGAAGTGAGGTGAGGTGAGGTGAGGTGAGGTGAGGTGAGGTGAAGTGAAGCAAATGCAAAAAAGAATATTTGGCTTTACATTTAGAAAAGAGCAACATGCCAGAGCTTTCTTCCCAAGGCTCTGCAGCGCTATGTGTTGGTGTACACTGGTCCTTTGAAGAAGAACGCATTTTTGACATGTCCTTGCACATTGGCTGAGAAAATGATAAACTGCAGGATGTTGCCCAATGGCGTTTCTGCTGCGCCCAAGACCCTTACATGCTTTAAACCTTGCTCTTGGTCTTCCTATTCTTGTCAGGAAGCAGTACACCAAAAGGGGCACGTGCGCTTGCCGAAACCCGGGATCGAACCAGGGACCTTTAGATCTTCAGTCTAACGCTCTCCCAACTGAGCTATTTCGGCCTTTGGTGTCATGGTTTGCCGACAACTGTGGGCTACCATGTGTTGGTGTGAAGGGATCCTATTGAGGAGTGACATTTTTATGTCTACGCATTTTGCCGGGGAAAGAAAAAAGGCAGCAAGATACGCAACTTTATTCCCGGTGAGACTAAGCAACCACTCTGTTATGAACAACAGCTACATGAGAAGCAAAGGAATCAAGCAATTTCTAGACTGATAAGAGGGAAAGACAACAGCTCACACATAGTGGGAGCGTTGTTAAGCCTACAAGAGCTGCCGAAACCCGGGATCGAACAAGGGACCTTTAGATCTTCAGTCTAACGCTCTCCCAACTGAGCTATTTCGGCACATTGAAGTGAGGTGAGGTGAGGTGAGGTGAGGTGAGGTGAGGTGAGGTGAGGTGAGGTGAGGTGAGGTGAGGTGAGGTGAGGTGAGGTGAGGTGAGGTGAGGTGAGGTGAGGTGAGGTGAGGTGAGGTGAGGTGAGGTGAGGTGAGGTGAGGTGAGGTGAGGTGAGGTGAGGTGAGGTGAGGTGAGGTGAGGTGAGGTGAGGTGAGGTGAGGTGAGGTGAGGTGAGGTGAGGTGAGGTGAGGTGAGGTGAAGTGAAGCAAATGCAAATGCAAATGCAAAAAAGAATATTTGGCTTTACATTTAGAAAAGAGCAACATGCCAGAGCTTTCTTCCCAAGGCTCTGCAGCGCTATGTGTTGGTGTACACTGGTCCTTTGAAGAAGAACGCATTTTTGACATGTCCTTGCACATTGGCTGAGAAAATGATAAACTGCAGGATGTTGCCCAATGGCGTTTCTGCTGCGCCCAAGACCCTTACATGCTTTAAACCTTGCTCTTGGTCTTCCTATTCTTGTCAGGAAGCAGTACACCAAAAGGGGCACGTGCGCTTGCCGAAACCCGGGATCGAACCAGGGACCTTTAGATCTTCAGTCTAACGCTCTCCCAACTGAGCTATTTCGGCCTTTGGTGTCATGGTTTGCCGACAACTGTGGGCTACCATGTGTTGGTGTGAAGGGATCCTATTGAGGAGTGACATTTTTATGTCTACGCATTTTGCCGGGGAAAGAAAAAAGGCAGCAAGATACGCAACTTTATTCCCGGTGAGACTAAGCAACCACTCTGTTATGAACAACAGCTACATGAGAAGCAAAGGAATCAAGCAATTTCTAGACTGATAAGAGGGAAAGACAACAGCTCACACATAGTGGGAGCGTTGTTAAGCCTACAAGAGCTGCCGAAACCCGGGATCGAACCAGGGACCTTTAGATCTTCAGTCTAACGCTCTCCCAACTGAGCTATTTCGGCACATTGAAGTGAAGTGAGGTGAAGTGAGGTGAAGTGAGGTGAAGTGAGGTGAGGTGAGGTGAGGTGAGGTGAGGTGAGGTGAAGTGAAGCAAATGCAAAAAAGAATATTTGGCTTTACATTTAGAAAAGAGCAACATGCCAGAGCTTTCTTCCCAAGGCTCTGCAGCGCTATGTGTTGGTGTACACTGGTCCTTTGAAGAAGAACGCATTTTTGACATGTCCTTGCACATTGGCTGAGAAAATGATAAACTGCAGGATGTTGCCCAATGGCGTTTCTGCTGCGCCCAAGACCCTTACATGCTTTAAACCTTGCTCTTGGTCTTCCTATTCTTGTCAGGAAGCAGTACACCAAAAGGGGCACGTGCGCTTGCCGAAACCCGGGATCGAACCAGGGACCTTTAGATCTTCAGTCTAACGCTCTCCCAACTGAGCTATTTCGGCCTTTGGTGTCATGGTTTGCCGACAACTGTGGGCTACCATGTGTTGGTGTGAAGGGAACCTATTGAGGAGTGACATTTTTATGTCTACGCATTTTGCCGGGGAAAGAAAAAAGGCAGCAAGATACGCAACTTTATTCCCGGTGAGACTAAGCAACCACTCTGTTATGAACAACAGCTACATGAGAAGCAAAGGAATCAAGCAATTTCTAGACTGATAAGAGGGAAAGACAACAGCTCACACATAGTGGGAGCGTTGTTAAGCCTACAAGAGCTGCCGAAACCCGGGATCGAACCAGGGACCTTTAGATCTTCAGTCTAACGCTCTCCCAACTGAGCTATTTCGGCACATTGAAGTGAGGTGAAGTGAAGTGAAGTGAAGTGAAGCAAATGCAAATGCAAATGCAAATGCAAATGCGAATATTTGGCTTTACATTTAGAAAAGAGCAACATGCCAGAGTTTTCTTCCCAAGGCTCTGCAGCGCTATGTGTTGGTGTACACTGGTCCTTTGAAGAAGAACGCATTTTTGACATGTCCTTGCACATTGGCTGAGAAAATGATAAACTGCAGGATGTTGCCCAATGGCGTTTCTGCTGCGCCCAAGACCCTTACATGCTTTAAACCTTGCTCTTGGTCTTCCTATTCTTGTCAGGAAGCAGTACACCAAAAGGGGAACGTGCGCTTGCCGAAACCCGGGATCGAACCAGGGACCTTTAGATCTTCAGTCTAACGCTCTCCCAACTGAGCTATTTCGGCCTTTGGTGTCATGGTTTGCCGACAACTGTGGGCTACCATGTGTTGGTGTGAAGGGAACCTATTGCGGAGTGACATTTTTATGTCTACGCATTTTGCCGGGGAAAGAAAAAAGGCAGCAAGATACGCAACTTTATTCCCGGTGAGACTAAGCAACCACTCTGTTATGAACAACAGCTACATGAGAAGCAAAGGAATCAAGCAATTTCTAGACTGATAAGAGGGAAAGACAACAGCTCACACATAGTGGGAGCGTTGTTAAGCCTACAAGAGCTGCCGAAACCCGGGATCGAACCAGGGACCTTTTGATCTTCAGTCTAACACTCTCCCAACTGAGCTATTTCGGCACATTGAAGTGAGGTGAAGTGAGGTGAAGTGAGGTGAAGTGAGGTGAAGTGAAGTGAAGTGAAGCAAATGCAAATGCAAATGCAAATGCAAATGCAAATGCAAATGCAAATGCAAAAAAGAATATTTGGCTTTATATTTAGAAAAGAGCAACATGCCAGAGCTTTCTTCCCAAGGCTCTGCAGCGCTATGTGTTGGTGTACACTGGTCCTTTGAAGAAGAACGCATTTTTGACATGTCCTTGCACATTGGCTGAGAAAATGATAAACTGCAGGATGTTGCCCAATGGCGTTTCTGCTGCGCCCAAGACCCTTACATGCTTTAAACCTTGCTCTTGGTCTTCCTATTCTTGTCAGGAAGCAGTACACCAAAAGGGGCACGTGCGCTTGCCGAAACCCGGGATCGAACCAGGGACCTTTAGATCTTCAGTCTAACGCTCTCCCAACTGAGCTATTTCGGCCTTTGGTGTCATGGTTTGCCGACAACTGTGGGCTACCATGTGTTGGTGTGAAGGGAACCTATTGAGGAGTGACATTTTTATGTCTACGCATTTTGCCGGGGAAAGAAAAAAGGCAGCAAGATACGCAACTTTATTCCCGGTGAGACTAAGCAACCACTCTGTTATGAACAACAGCTACATGAGAAGCAAAGGAATCAAGCAATTTCTAGACTGATAAGAGGGAAAGACAACAGCTCACACATAGTGGGAGCGTTGTTAAGCCTACAAGAGCTGCCGAAACCCGGGAGCGAACCAGGGACCTTTAGATCTTCAGTCTAACGCTCTCCCAACTGAGCTATTTCGGCACATTGAATTGAATTGAATTGAATTGAATTGAATTGAATTGAATTGAAGTGAAGTGAAGAGAAGTGAAGTGAAGTGAAGTGAAGTGAAGTGAAGTGAAGTGAAGTGAAGTGAAGTGAAGTGAAGTGAAGTGAAGTGAGGTGAGGTGAGGTGAAGTGAAGCAAATGCAAATGCAAATGCAAATGCAAAAAAGAATATTTGGCTTTACATTTAGAAAAGAGCAACATGCCAGAGCTTTCTTCCCAAGGCTCTGCAGCGCTATGTGTTGGTGTACACTGGTCCTTTGAAGAAGAACGCATTTTTGACATGTCCTTGCACATTGGCTGAGAAAATGATAAACTGCAGGATGTTGCCCAATGGCGTTTCTGCTGCGCCCAAGACCCTTACATGCTTTAAACCTTGCTCTTGGTCTTCCTATTCTTGTCAGGAAGCAGTACACCAAAAGGGACACGTGCGCTTGCCGAAACCCGGGATCGAACCAGGGACCTTTAGATCTTCAGTCTAACGCTCTCCCAACTGAGCTATTTCGGCCTTTGGTGTCATGGTTTGCCGACAACTGTGGGCTACCATGTGTTGGTGTGAAGGGAACCTATTGAGGAGTGACATTTTTATGTCTACGCATTTTGCCGGGGAAAGAAAAAAGGCAGCAAGATACGCAACTTTATTCCCGGTGAGACTAAGCAACCACTCTGTTATGAACAACAGCTACATGAGAAGCAAAGGAATCAAGCAATTTCTAGACTGATAAGAGGGAAAGACAACAGCTCACACATAGTGGGAGCGTTGTTAAGCCTACAAGAGCTGCCGAAACCCGGGATCGAACCAGGGACCTTTAGATCTTCTGAGCTAACTGAGCTATTTCGGCACATTGAAGTGAGGTGAAGTGAAGCAAATGCAAATGCAAATGCAAATGCAAAAAAGAATATTTGGCTTTACATTTAGAAAAGAGCAACATGCCAGAGCTTTCTTCCCAAGGCTCTGCAGCGCTATGTGTTGGTGTACACTGGTCCTTTGAAGAAGAACGCATTTTTGACATGTCCTTGCACATTGGCTGAGAAAATGATAAACTGCAGGATGTTGCCCAATGGCGTTTCTGCTGTGCCCAAGACCCTTACATGCTTTAAACCTTGCTCTTGGTCTTCCTATTCTTGTCAGGAAGCAGTACACCAAAAGGGGCACGTGCGCTTGCCGAAACCCGGGATCGAACCAGGGACCTTTAGATCTTCAGTCTAACGCTCTCCCAACTGAGCTATTTCGGCCTTTGGTGTCATGGTTTGCCGACAACTGTGGGCTACCATGTGTTGGTGTGAAGGGATCCTATTGAGGAGTGACATTTTTATGTCTACGCATTTTGCCGGGGAAAGAAAAAAGGCAGCAAGATACGCAACTTTATTCCCGGTGAGACTAAGCAACCACTCTGTTATGAACAACAGCTACATGAGAAGCAAAGGAATCAAGCAATTTCTAGACTGATAAGAGGGAAAGACAACAGCTCACACATAGTGGGAGCGTTGTTAAGCCTACAAGAGCTGCCGAAACCCGGGATCGAACCAGGGACCTTTAGATCTTCAGTCTAACGCTCTCCCAACTGAGCTATTTCAGCACATTGAAGTGAAGTGAAGTGAAGTGAAGTGAAGTGAAGTGAAGTGAAGTGAAGTGAAGTGAAGTGAAGTGAAGTGAAGTGAAGTGAAGTGAAGTGAAGTGAAGTGAGGTGAGGTGAGGTGAGGTGAGGTGAGGTGAGGTGAGGTGAGGTGAGGTGAGGTGAGGTGAGGTGAAGCAAATGCAAATGCAAAAAAGAATATTTGGCTTTACATTTAGAAAAGAGCAACATGCCAGAGCTTTCTTCCCAAGGCTCTGCAGCGCTATGTGTTGGTGTACACTGGTCCTTTGAAGAAGAACGCATTTTTGACATGTCCTTGCACATTGGCTGAGAAAATGATAAACTGCAGGATGTTGCCCAATGGCGTTTCTGCTGCGCCCAAGACCCTTACATGCTTTAAACCTTGCTCTTGGTCTTCCTATTCTTGTCAGGAAGCAGTACACCAAAAGGGGCACGTGCGCTTGCCGAAACCCGGGATCGAACCAGGGACCTTTAGATCTTCAGTCTAACGCTCTCCCAACTGAGCTATTTCGGCCTTTGGTGTCATGGCTTGCCGACAACTGTGGGCTACCATGTGTTGGTGTGAAGGGAACCTATTGAGGAGTGACATTTTTATGTCTACGCATTTTGCCGGGGAAAGAAAAAAGGCAGCAAGATACGCAACTTTATTCCCGGTGAGACTAAGCAACCACTCTGTTATGAACAACAGCTACATGAGAAGCAAAGGAATCAAGCAATTTCTAGACTGATAAGAGGGAAAGACAACAGCTCACACATAGTGGGAGCGTTGTTAAGCCTACAAGAGCTGCCGAAACCCGGGATCGAACCAGGGACCTTTAGATCTTCAGTCTAACGCTCTCCCAACTGAGCTATTTCAGCACATTGAAGTGAAGCGAAGTGAAGCGAAGTGAAGCGAAGTGAAGCGAAGTGAAGTGAAGTGAAGTGAAGTGAAGTGAAGTGAAGTGAAGTGAAGTGAGGTGAGGTGAGGTGAGGTGAGGTGAGGTGAGGTGAGGTGAGGTGAGGTGAGGTGAGGTGAGGTGAGGTGAGGTGAGGTGAGGTGAGGTGAAGTGAAGCAAATGCAAATGCAAAAAAGAATATTTGGCTTTACATTTAGAAAAGAGCAACATGCCAGAGCTTTCTTCCCAAGGCTCTGCAGCGCTATGTGTTGGTGTACACTGGTCCTTTGAAGAAGAACGCATTTTTGACATGTCCTTGCACATTGGCTGAGAAAATGATAAACTGCAGGATGTTGCCCAATGGCGTTTCTGCTGCGCCCAAGACCCTTACATGCTTTAAACCTTGCTCTTGGTCTTCCTATTCTTGTCAGGAAGCAGTACACCAAAAGGGGCACGTGCGCTTGCCGAAACCCGGGATCGAACCAGGGACCTTTAGATCTTCAGTCTAACGCTCTCCCAACTGAGCTATTTCGGCCTTTGGTGTCATGGTTTGCCGACAACTGTGGGCTACCATGTGTTGGTGTGAAGGGAACCTATTGAGGAGTGACATTTTTATGTCTACGCATTTTGCCGGGGAAAGAAAAAAGGCAGCAAGATACGCAACTTTATTCCCGGTGAGACTAAGCAACCACTCTGTTATGAACAACAGCTACATGAGAAGCAAAGGAATCAAGCAATTTCTAGACTGATAAGAGGGAAAGACAACAGCTCACACATAGTGGGAGCGTTGTTAAGCCTACAAGAGCTGCCGAAACCCCGGGATCGAACCAGGGACCTTTAGATCTTCAGTCTAACGCTCTCCCAACTGAGCTATTTCAGCACATTGAGGTGAGGTGAGGTGAGGTGAGGTGAGGTGAGGTGAGGTGAGGTGAGGTGAGGTGAGGTGAGGTGAGGTGAGGTGAGGTGAGGTGAGGTGAGGTGAGGTGAGGTGAGGTGAGGTGAGGTGAGGTGAGGTGAGGTGAGGTGAGGTGAGGTGAGGTGAGGTGAGGTGAGGTGAGGTGAGGTGAGGTGAGGTGAGGTGAGGTGAGGTGAAGCAAATGCAAATGCAAAAAAGAATATTTGGCTTTACATTTAGAAAAGAGCAACATGCCAGAGCTTTCTTCCCAAGGCTCTGCAGCGCTATGTGTTGGTGTACACTGGTCCTTTGAAGAAGAACGCATTTTTGACATGTCCTTGCACATTGGCTGAGAAAATGATAAACTGCAGGATGTTGCCCAATGGCGTTTCTGCTGCGCCCAAGACCCTTACATGCTTTAAACCTTGCTCTTGGTCTTCCTATTCTTGTCAGGAAGCAGTACACCAAAAGGGGCACGTGCGCTTGCCGAAACCCGGGATCGAACCAGGGACCTTTAGATCTTCAGTCTAACGCTCTCCCAACTGAGCTATTTCGGCCTTTGGTGTCATGGTTTGCCGACAACTGTGGGCTACCATGTGTTGGTGTGAAGGGAACCTATTGAGGAGTGACATTTTTATGTCTACGCATTTTGCCGGGGAAAGAAAAAAGGCAGCAAGATACGCAACTTTATTCCCGGTGAGACTAAGCAACCACTCTGTTATGAACAACAGCTACATGAGAAGCAAAGGAATCAAGCAATTTCTAGACTGATAAGAGGGAAAGACAACAGCTCACACATAGTGGGAGCGTTGTTAAGCCTACAAGAGCTGCCGAAACCCGGGATCGAACCAGGGACCTTTAGATCTTCAGTCTAACGCTCTCCCAACTGAGCTATTTCGGCACATTGAAGTGAGGTGAAGTGAAGTGAAGTGAAGTGAAGTGAAGTGAAACAAATGCAAATGCAAATGCAAATGCAAATGCAAATGCAAATGCAAATGCAAATGCAAAAAAGAATATTTGGCTTTACATTTAGAAAAGAGCAACATGCCAGAGCTTTCTTCCCAAGGCTCTGCAGCGCTATGTGTTGGTGTACACTGGTCCTTTGAAGAAGAACGCATTTTTGACATGTCCTTGCACATTGGCTGAGAAAATGATAAACTGCAGGATGTTGCCCAATGGCGTTTCTGCTGCGCCCAAGACCCTTACATGCTTTAAACCTTGCTCTTGGTCTTCCTATTCTTGTCAGGAAGCAGTACACCAAAAGGGGCACGTGCGCTTGCCGAAACCCGGGATCGAACCAGGGACCTTTAGATCTTCAGTCTAACGCTCTCCCAACTGAGCTATTTCGGCCTTTGGTGTCATGGTTTGCCGACAACTGTGGGCTACCATGTGTTGGTGTGAAGGGAACCTATTGAGGAGTGACATTTTTATGTCTACGCATTTTGCCGGGGAAAGAAAAAAGGCAGCAAGATACGCAACTTTATTCCCGGTGAGACTAAGCAACCACTCTGTTATGAACAACAGCTACATGAGAAGCAAAGGAATCAAGCAATTTCTAGACTGATAAGAGGGAAAGACAACAGCTCACACATAGTGGGAGCGTTGTTAAGCCTACAAGAGCTGCCGAAACCCGGGATCGAACCAGGGACCTTTAGATCTTCAGTCTAACGCTCTCCCAACTGAGCTATTTCGGCACATTGAAGTGAGGTGAAGTGAGGTGAAGTGAGGTGAAGTGAGGTGAAGTGAGGTGAAGTGAAGTGAAGCAAATGCAAATGCAAATGCAAATGCAAATGCAAATGCAAATGCAAAAAAGAATATTTGGCTTTACATTTAGAAAAGAGCAACATGCCAGAGCTTTCTTCCCAAGGCTCTGCAGCGCTATGTGTTGGTGTACACTGGTCCTTTGAAGAAGAACGCATTTTTGACATGTCCTTGCACATTGGCTGAGAAAATGATAAACTGCAGGATGTTGCCCAATGGCGTTTCTGCTGCGCCCAAGACCCTTACATGCTTTAAACCTTGCTCTTGGTCTTCCTATTCTTGTCAGGAAGCAGTACACCAAAAGGGGCACGTGCGCTTGCCGAAACCCGGGATCGAACCAGGGTACCTTTAGATCTTCAGTCTAACGCTCTCCCAACTGAGCTATTTCGGCCTTTGGTGTCATGGTTTGCCGACAACTGTGGGCTACCATGTGTTGGTGTGAAGGGATCCTATTGAGGAGTGACATTTTTATGTCTACGCATTTTGCCGGGGAAAGAAAAAAGGCAGCAAGATACGCAACTTTATTCCCGGTGAGACTAAGCAACCACTCTGTTATGAACAACAGCTACATGAGAAGCAAAGGAATCAAGCAATTTCTAGACTGATAAGAGGGAAAGACAACAGCTCACACATAGTGGGAGCGTTGTTAAGCCTACAAGAGCTGCCGAAACCCGGGATCGAACCAGGGACCTTTAGATCTTCAGTCTAACGCTCTCCCAACTGAGCTATTTCGGCACATTGAAGTGAAGTGAGGTGAGGTGAGGTGAGGTGAGGTGAGGTGAGGTGAGGTGAGGTGAGGTGAGGTGAGGTGAGGTGAGGTGAGGTGAGGTGAGGTGAGGTGAGGTGAGGTGAGGTGAGGTGAGGTGAGGTGAGGTGAGGTGAGGTGAGGTGAGGTGAGGTGAGGTGAGGTGAAGCAAATGCAAATGCAAAAAAGAATATTTGGCTTTACATTTAGAAAAGAGCAACATGCCAGAGCTTTCTTCCCAAGGCTCTGCAGCGCTATGTGTTGGTGTACACTGGTCCTTTGAAGAAGAACGCATTTTTGACATGTCCTTGCACATTGGCTGAGAAAATGATAAACTGCAGGATGTTGCCCAATGGCGTTTCTGCTGCGCCCAAGACCCTTACATGCTTTAAACCTTGCTCTTGGTCTTCCTATTCTTGTCAGGAAGCAGTACACCAAAAGGGGCACGTGCGCTTGCCGAAACCCGGGATCGAACCAGGGACCTTTAGATCTTCAGTCTAACGCTCTCCCAACTGAGCTATTTCGGCCTTTGGTGTCATGGTTTGCCGACAACTGTGGGCTACCATGTGTTGGTGTGAAGGGAACCTATTGAGGAGTGACATTTTTATGTCTACGCATTTTGCCGGGGAAAGAAAAAAGGCAGCAAGATACGCAACTTTATTCCCGGTGAGACTAAGCAACCACTCTGTTATGAACAACAGCTACATGAGAAGCAAAGGAATCAAGCAATTTCTAGACTGATAAGAGGGAAAGACAACAGCTCACACATAGTGGGAGCGTTGTTAAGCCTACAAGAGCTGCCGAAACACGGGATCGAACCAGGGACCTTTAGATCTTCAGTCTAACGCTCTCCCAACTGAGCTATTTCGGCACATTGAAGTGAAGTGAAGTGAAGTGAAGTGAAGTGAAGTGAAGTGAAGTGAAGTGAAGTGAAGTGAAGTGAAGTGAAGTGAAGTGAGGTGAGGTGAGGTGAGGTGAAGTGAAGCAAATGCAAAAAAGAATATTTGGCTTTACATTTAGAAAAGAGCAACATGCCAGAGCTTTCTTCCCAAGGCTCTGCAGCGCTATGTGTTGGTGTACACTGGTCCTTTGAAGAAGAACGCATTTTTGACATGTCCTTGCACATTGGCTGAGAAAATGATAAACTGCAGGATGTTGCCCAATGGCGTTTCTGCTGCGCCCAAGACCCTTACATGCTTTAAACCTTGCTCTTGGTCTTCCTATTCTTGTCAGGAAGCAGTACACCAAAAGGGGCACGTGCGCTTGCCGAAACCCGGGATCGAACCAGGGACCTTTAGATCTTCAGTCTAACGCTCTCCCAACTGAGCTATTTCGGCCTTTGGTGTCATGGTTTGCCGACAACTGTGGGCTACCATGTGTTGGTGTGAAGGGATCCTATTGAGGAGTGACATTTTTATGTCTACACATTTTGCCGGGGAAAGAAAAAAGGCAGCAAGATATGCAACTTTATTCCCGGTGAGACTAAGCAACCACTCTGTTATGAACAACAGCTACATGAGAAGCAAAGGAATCAAGCAATTTCTAGACTGATAAGAGGGAAAGACAACAGCTCACACATAGTGGGAGCGTTGTTAAGCCTACAAGAGCTGCCGAAACCCGGGATCGAACCAGGGACCTTTAGATCTTCAGTCTAACGCTCTCCCAACTGAGCTATTTCGGCACATTGAAGTGAGGTGAGGTGAGGTGAGGTGAGGTGAGGTGAGGTGAGGTGAGGTGAGGTGAGGTGAGGTGAGGTGAGGTGAGGTGAGGTGAGGTGAGGTGAGGTGAGGTGAGGTGAGGTGAGGTGAGGTGAGGTGAGGTGAGGTGAGGTGAGGTGAGGTGAGGTGAGGTGAGGTGAGGTGAGGTGAGGTGAGGTGAGGTGAGGTGAGGTGAGGTGAGGTGAGGTGAGGTGAGGTGAGGTGAGGTGAGGTGAGGTGAGGTGAGGTGAGGTGAGGTGAAGCAAATGCAAATGCAAAAAAGAATATTTGGCTTTACATTTAGAAAAGAGCAACATGCCAGAGCTTTCTTCCCAAGGCTCTGCAGCGCTATGTGTTGGTGTACACTGGTCCTTTGAAGAAGAACGCATTTTTGACATGTCCTTGCACATTGGCTGAGAAAATGATAAACTGCAGGATGTTTCCCAATGGCGTTTCTGCTGCGCCCAAGACCCTTACATGCTTTAAACCTTGCTCTTGGTCTTCCTATTCTTGTCAGGAAGCAGTACACCAAAAGGGGCACGCGCGCTTGCCGAAACCCGGGATCGAACCAGGGACCTTTAGATCTTCAGTCTAACGCTCTCCCAACTGAGCTATTTCGGCCTTTGGTGTCATGGTGTGCCGACAACTGTGGGCTACCATGTGTTGGTGTGAAGGGAACCTATTGAAGAGTGACATTTTTATGTCTACGCATTTTGCCGGGGAAAGAAAAAAGGCAGCAAGATACGCAACTTTATTCCCGGTGAGACTAAGCAACCACTCTGTTATGAACAACAGCTACATGAGAAGCAAAGGAATCAAGCAATTTCTAGACTGATAAGAGGGAAAGACAACAGCTCACACATAGTGGGAGCGTTGTTAAGCCTACAAGAGCTGCCGACACCCGGGATCGAACCAGGGACCTTTAGATCTTCAGTCTAACGCTCTCCCAACTGAGCTATTTCGGCACATTGAAGTGAGGTGAAGTGAGGTGAAGTGAGGTGAAGTGAAGTGAAGCAAATGCAAATGCAAATGCAAATGCAAATGCAAATGCAAAAAAGAATATTTGGCTTTACATTTAGAAAAGAGCAACATGCCAGAGCTTTCTTCCCAAGGCTCTGCAGCGCTATGTGTTGGTGTACACTGGTCCTTTGAAGAAGAACGCATTTTTGACATGTCCTTGCACATTGGCTGAGAAAATGATAAACTGCAGGATGTTGCCCAATGGCGTTTCTGCTGCGCCCAAGACCCTTACATGCTTTAAACCTTGCTCTTGGTCTTCCTATTCTTGTCAGGAAGCAGTACACCAAAAGGGGCACGTGCGCTTGCCGAAACCCGGGATCGAACCAGGGACCTTTAGATCTTCAGTCTAACGCTCTCCCAACTGAGCTATTTCGGCCTTTGGTGTCATGGTTTGCCGACAACTGTGAGCTACCATGTGTTGGTGTGAAGGGATCCTATTGAGGAGTGACATTTTTATGTCTACGCATTTTGCCGGGGAAAGAAAAAAGGCAGCAAGATACGCAACTTTATTCCCGGTGAGACTAAGCAACCACTCTGTTATGAACAACAGCTACATGAGAAGCAAAGGAATCAAGCAATTTCTAGACTGATAAGAGGGAAAGACAACAGCTCACACATAGTGGGAGCGTTGTTAAGCCTACAAGAGCTGCCGAAACCCGGGATCGAACCAGGGACCTTTAGATCTTCAGTCTAACGCTCTCCCAACTGAGCTATTTCGGCACATTGAAGTGAAGTGAAGTGAGGTGAGGTGAGGTGAGGTGAGGTGAGGTGAGGTGAGGTGAGGTGAGGTGAGGTGAGGTGAGGTGAGGTGAGGTGAGGTGAGGTGAGGTGAGGTGAGGTGAGGTGAGGTGAGGTGAGGTGAGGTGAGGTGAGGTGAGGTGAGGTGAGGTGAGGTGAGGTGAGGTGAGGTGAGGTGAGGTGAAGCAAATGCAAATGCAAAAAAGAATATTTGGCTTTACATTTAGAAAAGAGCAACATGCCAGAGCTTTCTTCCCAAGGCTCTGCAGCGCTATGTGTTGGTGTACACTGGTCCTTTGAAGAAGAACGCATTTTTGACATGTCCTTGCACATTGGCTGAGAAAATGATAAACTGCAGGATGTTGCCCAATGGCGTTTCTGCTGCGCCCAAGACCCTTACATGCTTTAAACCTTGCTCTTGGTCTTCCTATTCTTGTCAGGAAGCAGTACACCAAAAGGGGCACGTGCGCTTGCCGAAACCCGGGATCGAACCAGGGACCTTTAGATCTTCAGTCTAACGCTCTCCCAACTGAGCTATTTCGGCCTTTGGTGTCATGGTTTGCCGACAACTGTGGGCTACCATGTGTTGGTGTGAAGGGAACCTATTGAGGAGTGACATTTTTATGTCTACGCATTTTGCCGGGGAAAGAAAAAAGGCAGCAAGATACGCAACTTTATTCCCGGTGAGACTAAGCAACCACTCTGTTATGAACAACAGCTACATGAGAAGCAAAGGAATCAAGCAATTTCTAGACTGATAAGAGGGAAAGACAACAGCTCTCACATAGTGGGAGCGTTTTTAAGCCTACAAGAGCTGCCGAAACCCGGGATCGAACCAGGGACCTTTAGATCTTCAGTCTAACGCTCTCCCAACTGAGCTATTTCGGCACATTGAAGTGAGGTGAAGTGAAGTGAAGTGAAGTGAAGTGAAGTGAAGTGAAGCAAATGCAAATGCAAATGCAAATGCAAATGCAAATGCGAATATTTGGCTTTACATTTAGAAAAGAGCAACATGCCAGAGTTTTCTTCCCAAGGCTCTGCAGCGCTATGTGTTGGTGTACACTGGTCCTTTGAAGAAGAACGCATTTTTGACATGTCCTTGCACATTGGCTGAGAAAATGATAAACTGCAGGATGTTGCCCAATGGCGTTTCTGCTGCGCCCAAGACCCTTACATGCTTTAAACCTTGCTCTTGGTCTTCCTATTCTTGTCAGGAAGCAGTACACCAAAAGGGGCACGTGCGCTTGCCGAAACCCGGGATCGAACCAGGGACCTTTAGATCTTCAGTCTAACGCTCTCCCAACTGAGCTATTTCGGCCTTTGGTGTCATGGTTTGCCGACAACTGTGGGCTACCATGTGTTGGTGTGAAGGGATCCTATTGAGGAGTGACATTTTTATGTCTACGCATTTTGCCGGGGAAAGAAAAAAGGCAGCAAGATACGCAACTTTATTCCCGGTGAGACTAAGCAACCACTCTGTTATGAACAACAGCTACATGAGAAGCAAAGGAATCAAGCAATTTCTAGACTGATAAGAGGGAAAGACAACAGCTCACACATAGTGGGAGCGTTGTTAAGCCTACAAGAGCTGCCGAAACCCGGGATCGAACCAGGGACCTTTAGATCTTCAGTCTAACGCTCTCCCAACTGAGCTATTTCGGCACATTGAAGTGAGGTGAAGTGAGGTGAAGTGAGGTGAAGTGAGGTGAAGTGAAGTGAAGCAAATGCAAATGCAAATGCAAAAAAGAATATTTGGCTTTACATTTAGAAAAGAGCAACATGCCAGAGCTTTCTTCCCAAGGCTCTGCAGCGCTATGTGTTGGTGTACACTGGTCCTTTGAAGAAGAACGCATTTTTGACATGTCCTTGCACATTGGCTGAGAAAATGATAAACTGCAGGATGTTGCCCAATGGCGTTTCTGCTGCGCCCAAGACCCTTACATGCTTTAAACCTTGCTCTTGGTCTTCCTATTCTTGTCAGGAAGCAGTACACCAAAAGGGGCACGTGCGCTTGCCGAAACCCGGGATCGAACCAGGGACCTTTAGATCTTCAGTCTAACGCTCTCCCAACTGAGCTATTTCGGCCTTTGGTGTCATGGTTTGCCGACAACTGTGGGCTACCATGTGTTGGTGTGAAGGGAACCTATTGAGGAGTGACATTTTTATGTCTACGCATTTTGCCGGGGAAAGAAAAAAGGCAGCAAGATACGCAACTTTATTCCCGGTGAGACTAAGCAACCACTCTGTTATGAACAACAGCTACATGAGAAGCAAAGGAATCAAGCAATTTCTAGACTGATAAGAGGGAAAGACAACAGCTCACACATAGTGGGAGCGTTGTTAAGCCTACAAGAGCTGCCGAAACCCGGGATCGAACCAGGGACCTTTAGATCTTCAGTCTAACGCTCTCCCAACTGAGCTATTTCGGCACATTGAAGTGAGGTGAGGTGAAGTGAAGTGAAGTGAAGTGAAGTGAAGTGAGGTGAAGTGAAGTGAAGCAAATGCAAATGCAAATGCAAATGCAAATGCAAATGCAAATGCAAAAAAGAATATTTGGCTTTACATTTAGAAAAGAGCAACATGCCAGAGCTTTCTTCCCAAGGCTCTGCAGCGCTATGTGTTGGTGTACACTGGTCCTTTGAAGAAGAACGCATTTTTGACATGTCCTTGCACATTGGCTGAGAAAATGATAAACTGCAGGATGTTGCCCAATGGCGTTTCTGCTGCGCCCAAGACCCTTACATGCTTTAAACCTTGCTCTTGGTCTTCCTATTCTTGTCAGGAAGCAGTACACCAAAAGGGGCACGTGCGCTTGCCGAAACCCGGGATCGAACCAGGGACCTTTAGATCTTCAGTCTAACGCTCTCCCAACTGAGCTATTTCGGCACATTGAAGTGAGGTGAAGCAAATGCAAATGCAAATGCAAATGCAAATGCAAATGCAAATGCAAATGCAAATGCAAATGCAAATGCAAATGCAAATGCAAAAAAGAATATTTGGCTTTACATTTAGAAAAGAGCAACATGCCAGAGCTTTCTTCCCAAGGCTCTGCAGCGCTATGTGTTGGTGTACACTGGTCCTTTGAAGAAGAACGCATTTTTGACATGTCCTTGCACATTGGCTGAGAAAATGATAAACTGCAGGATGTTGCCCAATGGCGTTTCTGCTGCGCCCAAGACCCTTACATGCTTTAAACCTTGCTCTTGGTCTTCCTATTCTTGTCAGGAAGCAGTACACCAAAAGGGGCACGTGCGCTTGCCGAAACCCGGGATCGAACCAGGGACCTTTAGATCTTCAGTCTAACGCTCTCCCAACTGAGCTATTTCGGCCTTTGGTGTCATGGTTTGCCGACAACTGTGGGCTACCATGTGTTGGTGTGAAGGGATCCTATTGAGGAGTGACATTTTTATGTCTACGCATTTTGCCAGGGAAAGAAAAAAGGCAGCAAGATACGCAACTTTATTCCCGGTGAGACTAAGCAACCACTCTGTTATGAACAACAGCTACATGAGAAGCAAAGGAATCAAGCAATTTCTAGACTGATAAGAGGGAAAGACAACAGCTCACACATAGTGGGAGCGTTGTTAAGCCTACAAGAGCTGCCGAAACCCGGGATCGAACCAGGGACCTTTAGATCTTCAGTCTAACGCTCTCCCAACTGAGCTATTTCGGCACATTGAAGTGAGGTGTAGTGAGGTGAAGTGAGGTGAAGCAAATGCAAATGCAAATGCAAATGCAAATGCAAATGCAAATGCAAAAAAGAATATTTGGCTTTACATTTAGAAAAGAGCAACATGCCAGAGCTTTCTTCCCAAGGCTCTGCAGCGCTATGTGTTGGTGTACACTGGTCCTTTGAAGAAGAACGCATTTTTGACATGTCCTTGCACATTGGCTGAGAAAATGATAAACTGCAGGATGTTGCCCAATGGCGTTTCTGCTGCGCCCAAGACCCTTACATGCTTTAAACCTTGCTCTTGGTCTTCCTATTCTTGTCAGGAAGCAGTACACCAAAAGGGGCACGTGCGCTTGCCGAAACCCGGGATCGAACCAGGGACCTTTAGATCTTCAGTCTAACGCTCTCCCAACTGAGCTATTTCGGCCTTTGGTGTCATGGTTTGCCGACAACTGTGGGCTACCATGTGTTGGTGTGAAGGGATCCTATTGAGGAGTGACATTTTTATGTCTACGCATTTTGCCGGGGAAAGAAAAAAGGCAGCAAGATACGCAACTTTATTCCCGGTGAGACTAAGCAACCACTCTGTTATGAACAACAGCTACATGAGAAGCAAAGGAATCAAGCAATTTCTAGACTGATAAGAGGGAAAGACAACAGCTCACACATAGTGGGAGCGTTGTTAAGCCTACAAGAGCTGCCGAAACCCGGGATCGAACCAGGGACCTTTAGATCTTCAGTCTAAAGCTCTCCCAACTGAGCTATTTCGGCACATTGAAGTGAAGTGAAGTGAAGTGAAGTGAAGTGAAGTGAAGTGAAGTGAAGTGAAGTGAAGTGAGGTGAGGTGAGGTGAGGTGAGGTGAGGTGAGGTGAGGTGAGGTGAAGTGAAGCAAATGCAAAAAAGAATATTTGGCTTTACATTTAGAAAAGAGCAACATGCCAGAGCTTTCTTCCCAAGGCTCTGCAGCGCTATGTGTTGGTGTACACTGGTCCTTTGAAGAAGAACGCATTTTTGACATGTCCTTGCACATTGGCTGAGAAAATGATAAACTGCAGGATGTTGCCCAATGGCGTTTCTGCTGCGCCCAAGACCCTTACATGCTTTAAACCTTGCTCTTGGTCTTCCTATTCTTGTCAGGAAGCAGTACACCAAAAGGGGCACGTGCGCTTGCCGAAACCCGGGATCGAACCAGGGACCTTTAGATCTTCAGTCTAACGCTCTCCCAACTGAGCTATTTCGGCCTTTGGTGTCATGGTTTGCCGACAACTGTGAGCTACCATGTGTTGGTGTGAAGGGATCCTATTGAGGAGTGACATTTTTATGTCTACGCATTTTGCCGGGGAAAGAAAAAAGGCAGCAAGATACGCAACTTTATTCCCGGTGAGACTAAGCAACCACTCTGTTATGAACAACAGCTACATGAGAAGCAAAGGAATCAAGCAATTTCTAGACTGATAAGAGGGAAAGACAACAGCTCACACATAGTGGGAGCGTTGTTAAGCCTACAAGAGCTGCCGAAACCCGGGATCGAACCATGGACCTTTAGATCTTCAGTCTAACGCTCTCCCAACTGAGCTATTTCGGCACATTGAAGTGAAGTGAGGTGAGGTGAGGTGAGGTGAGGTGAGGTGAGGTGAGGTGAGGTGAGGTGAGGTGAGGTGAGGTGAGGTGAGGTGAGGTGAGGTGAGGTGAGGTGAGGTGAGGTGAGGTGAGGTGAGGTGAGGTGAGGTGAGGTGAGGTGAGGTGAGGTGAGGTGAGGTGAGGTGAGGTGAAGTGAAGCAAATGCAAATGCAAATGCAAAAAAGAATATTTGGCTTTACATTTAGAAAAGAGCAACATGCCAGAGCTTTCTTCCCAAGGCTCTGCAGCGCTATGTGTTGGTGTACACTGGTCCTTTGAAGAAGAACGCATTTTTGACATGTCCTTGCACATTGGCTGAGAAAATGATAAACTGCAGGATGTTGCCCAATGGCGTTTCTGCTGCGCCCAAGACCCTTACATGCTTTAAACCTTGCTCTTGGTCTTCCTATTCTTGTCAGGAAGCAGTACACCAAAAGGGGCACGTGCGCTTGCCGAAACCCGGGATCGAACCAGGGACCTTTAGATCTTCAGTCTAACGCTCTCCCAACTGAGCTATTTCGGCCTTTGGTGTCATGGTTTGCCGACAACTGTGGGCTACCATGTGTTGGTGTGAAGGGAACCTATTGAGGAGTGACATTTTTATGTCTACGCATTTTGCCGGGGAAAGAAAAAAGGCAGCAAGATACGCAACTTTATTCCCGGTGAGACTAAGCAACCACTCTGTTATGAACAACAGCTACATGAGAAGCAAAGGAATCAAGCAATTTCTAGACTGATAAGAGGGAAAGACAACAGCTCACACATAGTGGGAGCGTTGTTAAGCCTACAAGAGCTGCCGAAACCCGGGATCGAACCAGGGACCTTTAGATCTTCAGTCTAACGCTCTCCCAACTGAGCTATTTCGGCACATTGAAGTGAGGTGAGGTGAAGTGAAGTGAAGTGAAGCAAATGCAAATGCAAATGCAAATGCAAATGCAAATGCAAATGCAAAAAAGAATATTTGGCTTTACATTTAGAAAAGAGCAACATGCCAGAGCTTTCTTCCCAAGGCTCTGCAGCGCTATGTGTTGGTGTACACTGGTCCTTTGAAGAAGAACGCATTTTTGACATGTCCTTGCACATTGGCTGAGAAAATGATAAACTGCAGGATGTTGCCCAATGGCGTTTCTGCTGCGCCCAAGACCCTTACATGCTTTAAACCTTGCTCTTGGTCTTCCTATTCTTGTCAGGAAGCAGTACACCAAAAGGGGCACGTGCGCTTGCCGAAACCCGGGATCGAACCAGGGACCTTTAGATCTTCAGTCTAACGCTCTCCCAACTGAGCTATTTCGGCCTTTGGTGTCATGGTTTGCCGACAACTGTGGGCTACCATGTGTTGGTGTGAAGGGATCCTATTGAGGAGTGACATTTTTATGTCTACGCATTTTGCCGGGGAAAGAAAAAAGGCAGCAAGATACGCAACTTTATTCCCGGTGAGACTAAGCAACCACTCTGTTATGAACAACAGCTACATGAGAAGCAAAGGAATCAAGCAATTTCTAGACTGATAAGAGGGAAAGACAACAGCTCACACATAGTGGGAGCGTTGTTAAGCCTACAAGAGCTGCCGAAACCCGGGATCGAACCAGGGACCTTTAGATCTTCAGTCTAAAGCTCTCCCAACTGAGCTATTTCGGCACATTGAAGTGAAGTGAAGTGAAGTGAAGTGAAGTGAAGTGAAGTGAAGTGAAGTGAAGTGAAGTGAAGTGAAGTGAAGTGAAGTGAAGTGAAGTGAAGTGAAGTGAGGTGAGGTGAGGTGAGGTGAGGTGAGGTGAGGTGAGGTGAGGTGAGGTGAGGTGAGGTGAGGTGAGGTGAGGTGAGGTGAAGTGAAGCAAATGCAAAAAAGAATATTTGGCTTTACATTTAGAAAAGAGCAACATGCCAGAGCTTTCTTCCCAAGGCTCTGCAGCGCTATGTGTTGGTGTACACTGGTCCTTTGAAGAAGAACGCATTTTTGACATGTCCTTGCACATTGGCTGAGAAAATGATAAACTGCAGGATGTTGCCCAATGGCGTTTCTGCTGCGCCCAAGACCCTTACATGCTTTAAACCTTGCTCTTGGTCTTCCTATTCTTGTCAGGAAGCAGTACACCAAAAGGGGCACGTGCGCTTGCCGAAACCCAGGATCGAACCAGGGACCTTTAGATCTTCAGTCTAACGCTCTCCCAACTGAGCTATTTCGGCCTTTGGTGTCATGGTTTGCCGACAACTGTGAGCTACCATGTGTTGGTGTGAAGGGATCCTATTGAGGAGTGACATTTTTATGTCTACGCATTTTGCCGGGGAAAGAAAAAAGGCAGCAAGATACGCAACTTTATTCCCGGTGAGACTAAGCAACCACTCTGTTATGAACAACAGCTACATGAGAAGCAAAGGAATCAAGCAATTTCTAGACTGATAAGAGGGAAAGACAACAGCTCACACATAGTGGGAGCGTTGTTAAGCCTACAAGAGCTGCCAAAACCCGGGATCGAACCAGGGACCTTTAGATCTTCAGTCTAACGCTCTCCCAACTGAGCTATTTCGGCACATTGAAGTGAAGTGAAGTGAAGTGAAGTGAGGTGAGGTGAGGTGAGGTGAGGTGAGGTGAGGTGAGGTGAGGTGAGGTGAGGTGAGGTGAGGTGAGGTGAGGTGAGGTGAGGTGAGGTGAGGTGAGGTGAGGTGAGGTGAGGTGAAGCAAATGCAAAAAAGAATATTTGGCTTTACATTTAGAAAAGAGCAACATGCCAGAGCTTTCTTCCCAAGGCTCTGCAGCGCTATGTGTTGGTGTACACTGGTCCTTTGAAGAAGAACGCATTTTTGACATGTCCTTGCACATTGGCTGAGAAAATGATAAACTGCAGGATGTTGCCCAATGGCGTTTCTGCTGCGCCCAAGACCCTTACATGCTTTAAACCTTGCTCTTGGTCTTCCTATTCTTGTCAGGAAGCAGTACACCAAAAGGGGCACGTGCGCTTGCCGAAACCCGGGATCGAACCAGGGACCTTTAGATCTTCAGTCTAACGCTCTCCCAACTGAGCTATTTCGGCCTTTGGTGTCATGGTTTGCCGACAACTGTGGGCTACCATGTGTTGGTGTGAAGGGAACCTATTGAGGAGTGACATTTTTATGTCTACGCATTTTGCCGGGGAAAGAAAAAAGGCAGCAAGATACGCAACTTTATTCCCGGTGAGACTAAGCAACCACTCTGTTATGAACAACAGCTACATGAGAAGCAAAGGAATCAAGCAATTTCTAGACTGATAAGAGGGAAAGACAACAGCTCACACATAGTGGGAGCGTTGTTAAGCCTACAAGAGCTGCCGAAACCCGGGATCAAACCAGGGACCTTTAGATCTTCAGTCTAACGCTCTCCCAACTGAGCTATTTCGGCACATTGAAGTGAGGTGAAGTGAAGCAAATGCAAATGCAAATGCAAATGCAAATGCAAATAAGAATATTTGGCTTTACATTTAGAAAAGAGCAACATGCCAGAGCTTTCTTCCCAAGGCTCTGCAGCGCTATGTGTTGGTGTACACTGGTCCTTTGAAGAAGAACGCATTTTTGACATGTCCTTGCACATTGGCTGAGAAAATGATAAACTGCAGGATGTTGCCCAATGGCGTTTCTGCTGCGCCCAAGACCCTTACATGCTTTAAACCTTGCTCTTGGTCTTCCTATTCTTGTCAGGAAGCAGTACACCAAAAGGGGCACGTGCGCTTGCCGAAACCCGGGATCGAACCAGGGACCTTTAGATCTTCAGTCTAACGCTCTCCCAACTGAGCTATTTCGGCCTTTGGTGTCATGGTTTGCCGACAACTGTGGGCTACCATGTGTTGGTGTGAAGGGAACCTATTGAGGAGTGACATTTTTATGTCTACGCATTTTGCCGGGGAAAGAAAAAAGGCAGCAAGATACGCAACTTTATTCCCGGTGAGACTAAGCAACCACTCTGTTATGAACAACAGCTACATGAGAAGCAAAGGAATCAAGCAATTTCTAGACTGATAAGAGGGAAAGACAACAGCTCACACATAGTGGGAGCGTTGTTAAGCCTACAAGAGCTGCCGAAACCCGGGATCGAACCAGGGACCTTTAGATCTTCAGTCTAACGCTCTCCCAACTGAGCTATTTCGGCACATTGAAGTGAGGTGAAGTGAAGTGAAGTGAAGTGAAGTGAAACAAATGCAAATGCAAATGCAAATGCAAATGCAAATGCAAATGCAAATGCAAATGCAAATGCAAAAAAGAATATTTGGCTTTACATTTAGAAAAGAGCAACATGCCAGAGCTTTCTTCCCAAGGCTCTGCAGCGCTATGTGTTGGTGTACACTGGTCCTTTGAAGAAGAACGCATTTTTGACATGTCCTTGCACATTGGCTGAGAAAATGATAAACTGCAGGATGTTGCCCAATGGCGTTTCTGCTGCGCCCAAGACCCTTACATGCTTTAAACCTTGCTCTTGGTCTTCCTATTCTTGTCAGGAAGCAGTACACCAAAAGGGGCACGTGCGCTTGCCGAAACCCGGGATCGAACCAGGGACCTTTAGATCTTCAGTCTAACGCTCTCCCAACTGAGCTATTTCGGCCTTTGGTGTCATGGTTTGCCGACAACTGTGGGCTACCATGTGTTGGTGTGAAGGGAACCTATTGAGGAGTGACATTTTTATGTCTACGCATTTTGCCGGGGAAAGAAAAAAGGCAGCAAGATACGCAACTTTATTCCCGGTGAGACTAAGCAACCACTCTGTTATGAAGAACAGCTACATGAGAAGCAAAGGAATCAAGCAATTTCTAGACTGATAAGAGGGAAAGACAACAGCTCACACATAGTGGGAGCGTTGTTAAGCCTACAAGAGCTGCCGAAACCCGGGATCGAACCAGGGACCTTTAGATCTTCAGTCTAACGCTCTCCCAACTGAGCTATTTCGGCACATTGAAGTGAGGTGAGGTGAAGTGAAGTGAAGCGAAGCAAATGCAAATGCAAATGCAAATGCAAATGCAAATGCAAATGCAAATGCAAATGCAAAAAAGAATATTTGGCTTTACATTTAGAAAAGAGCAACATGCCAGAGCTTTCTTCCCAAGGCTCTGCAGCGCTATGTGTTGGTGTACACTGGTCCTTTGAAGAAGAACGCATTTTTGACATGTCCTTGCACATTGGCTGAGAAAATGATAAACTGCAGGATGTTGCCCAATGGCGTTTCTGCTGCGCCCAAGACCCTTACATGCTTTAAACCTTGCTCTTGGTCTTCCTATTCTTGTCAGGAAGCAGTACACCAAAAGGGGCACGTGCGCTTGCCGAAACCCGGGATCGAACCAGGGACCTTTAGATCTTCAGTCTAACGCTCTCCCAACTGAGCTATTCCGGCCTTTGGTGTCATGGTTTGCCGACAACTGTGGGCTACCATGTGTTGGTGTGAAGGGATCCTATTGAGGAGTGACATTTTTATGTCTACGCATTTTGCCGGGGAAAGAAAAAAGGCAGCAAGATACGCAACTTTATTCCCGTTGAGACTAAGCAACCACTCTGTTATGAACAACAGCTACATGAGAAGCAAAGGAATCAAGCAATTTCTAGACTGATAAGAGGGAAAGACAACAGCTCACACATAGTGGGAGCGTTGTTAAGCCTACAAGAGCTGCCGAAACCCGGGATCGAACCAGGGACCTTTAGATCTTCAGTCTAACGCTCTCCCAACTGAGCTATTTCGGCACATTGAAGTGAAGTGAAGTGAAGTGAAGTGAAGTGAAGTGAAGTGAGGTGAGGTGAGGTGAGGTGAGGTGAGGTGAGGTGAGGTGAGGTGAGGTGAGGTGAGGTGAGGTGAGGTGAGGTGAGGTGAGGTGAGGTGAGGTGAGGTGAGGTGAGGTGAGGTGAGGTGAGGTGAGGTGAAGTGAAGCAAATGCAAATGCAAAAAAGAATATTTGGCTTTACATTTAGAAAAGAGCAACATGCCAGAGCTTTCTTCCCAAGGCTCTGCAGCGCTATGTGTTGGTGTACACTGGTCCTTTGAAGAAGAACGCATTTTTGACATGTCCTTGCACATTGGCTGAGAAAATGATAAACTGCAGGATGTTGCCCAATGGCGTTTCTGCTGCGCCCAAGACCCTTACATGCTTTAAACCTTGCTCTTGGTCTTCCTATTCTTGTCAGGAAGCAGTACACCAAAAGGGGCACGTGCGCTTGCCGAAACCCGGGATCGAACCAGGGACCTTTAGATCTTCAGTCTAACGCTCTCCCAACTGAGCTATTTCGGCCTTTGGTGTCATGGTTTGCCGACAACTGTGGGCTACCATGTGTTGGTGTGAAGGGAACCTATTGAGGAGTGACATTTTTATGTCTACGCATTTTGCCGGGGAAAGAAAAAAGGCAGCAAGATACACAACTTTATTCCCGGTGAGACTAAGCAACCACTCTGTTATGAACAACAGCTACATGAGAAGCAAAGGAATCAAGCAATTTCTAGACTGATAAGAGGGAAAGACAACAGCTCACACATAGTGGGAGCGTTGTTAAGCCTACAAGAGCTGCCGAAACCCGGGATCGAACCAGGGACCTTTAGATCTTCAGTCTAACGCTCTCCCAACTGAGCTATTTCGGCACATTGAAGTGAGGTGAAGTGAAGTGAAGCAAATGCAAATGCAAATGCAAATGCAAATGCAAATGCAAATGCAAATGCAAATAAGAATATTTGGCTTTACATTTAGAAAAGAGCAACATGCCAGAGCTTTCTTCCCAAGGCTCTGCAGCGCTATGTGTTGGTGTACACTGGTCCTTTGAAGAAGAACGCATTTTTGACATGTCCTTGCACATTGGCTGAGAAAATGATAAACTGCAGGATGTTGCCCAATGGCGTTTCTGCTGCGCCCAAGACCCTTACATGCTTTAAACCTTGCTCTTGGTCTTCCTATTCTTGTCAGGAAGCAGTACACCAAAAGGGGCACGTGCGCTTGCCGAAACCCGGGATCGAACCAGGGACCTTTAGATCTTCAGTCTAACGCTCTCCCAACTGAGCTATTTCGGCCTCTGGTGTCATGGTTTGCCGACAACTGTGGGCTACCATGTGTTGGTGTGAAGGGAACCTATTGAGGAGTGACATTTTTATGTCTACGCATTTTGCCGGGGAAAGAAAAAAGGCAGCAAGATACGCAACTTTATTCCCGGTGAGACTAAGCAACCACTCTGTTATGAACAACAGCTACATGAGAAGCAAAGGAATCAAGCAATTTCTAGACTGATAAGAGGGAAAGACAACAGCTCACACATAGTGGGAGCGTTGTTAAGCCTACAAGAGCTGCCGAAACCCAGGATCGAACCAGGGACCTTTAGATCTTCAGTCTAACGCTCTCCCAACTGAGCTATTTCGGCACATTGAAGTGAGGTGAAGTGAAGTGAAGCAAATGCAAATGCAAATGCAAATGCAAATGCAAATGCAAATGCAAAAAAGAATATTTGGCTTTACATTTAGAAAAGAGCAACATGCCAGAGCTTTCTTCCCAAGGCTCTGCAGCGCTATGTGTTGGTGTACACTGGTCCTTTGAAGAAGAACGCATTTTTGACATGTCCTTGCACATTGGCTGAGAAAATGATAAACTGCAGGATGTTGCCCAATGGCGTTTCTGCTGCGCCCAAGACCCTTACATGCTTTAAACCTTGCTCTTGGTCTTCCTATTCTTGTCAGGAAGCAGTACACCAAAAGGGGCACGTGCGCTTGCCGAAACCCGGGATCGAACCAGGGACCTTTAGATCTTCAGTCTAACGCTCTCCCAACTGAGCTATTTCGGCCTTTGGTGTCATGGTTTGCCGACAACTGTGGGCTACCATGTGTTGGTGTGAAGGGATCCTATTGAGGAGTGACATTTTTATGTCTACGCATTTTGCCGGGGAAAGAAAAAAGGCAGCAAGATACGCAACTTTATTCCCGGTGAGACTAAGCAACCACTCTGTTATGAACAACAGCTACATGAGAAGCAAAGGAATCAAGCAATTTCTAGACTGATAAGAGGGAAAGACAACAGCTCACACATAGTGGGAGCGTTGTTAAGCCTACAAGAGCTGCCGAAACCCGGGATCGAAACAGGGACCTTTAGATCTTCAGTCTAACGCTCTCCCAACTGAGCTATTTCGGCACATTGAAGTGAAGTGAGGTGAGGTGAGGTGAGGTGAGGTGAGGTGAGGTGAGGTGAGGTGAGGTGAGGTGAGGTGAGGTGAGGTGAGGTGAGGTGAGGTGAGGTGAGGTGAGGTGAGGTGAGGTGAGGTGAGGTGAGGTGAGGTGAGGTGAGGTGAGGTGAGGTGAGGTGAGGTGAGGTGAAGTGAAGCAAATGCAAATGCAAAAAAGAATATTTGGCTTTACATTTAGAAAAGAGCAACATGCCAGAGCTTTCTTCCCAAGGCTCTGCAGCGCTATGTGTTGGTGTACACTGGTCCTTTGAAGAAGAACGCATTTTTGACATGTCCTTGCACATTGGCTGAGAAAATGATAAACTGCAGGATGTTGCCCAATGGCGTTTCTGCTGCGCCCAAGACCCTTACATGCTTTAAACCTTGCTCTTGGTCTTCCTATTCTTGTCAGGAAGCAGTACACCAAAAGGGGCACGTGCGCTTGCCGAAACCCGGGATCGAACCAGGGACCTTTAGATCTTCAGTCTAACGCTCTCCCAACTGAGCTATTTCGGCCTTTGGTGTCATGGTTTGCCGACAACTGTGGGCTACCATGTGTTGGTGTGAAGGGAACCTATTGAGGAGTGACATTTTTATGTCTACGCATTTTGCCGGGGAAAGAAAAAAGGCAGCAAGATACGCAACTTTATTCCCGGTGAGACTAAGCAACCACTCTGTTATGAACAACAGCTACATGAGAAGCAAAGGAATCAAGCAATTTCTAGACTGATAAGAGGGAAAGACAACAGCTCACACATAGTGGGAGCGTTGTTAAGCCTACAAGAGCTGCCGAAACCCAGGATCGAACCAGGGACCTTTAGATCTTCAGTCTAACGCTCTCCCAACTGAGCTATTTCGGCACATTGAAGTGAGGTGAAGTGAAGTGAAACAAATGCAAATGCAAATGCAAATGCGAATGCAAATGCGAATGCAAATGCAAATGCAAATGCAAATGCAAAAAAGAATATTTGGCTTTACATTTAGAAAAGAGCAACATGCCAGAGCTTTCTTCCCAAGGCTCTGCAGCGCTATGTGTTGGTGTACACTGGTCCTTTGAAGAAGAACGCATTTTTGACATGTCCTTGCACATTGGCTGAGAAAATGATAAACTGCAGGATGTTGCCCAATGGCGTTTCTGCTGCGCCCAAGACCCTTACATGCTTTAAACCTTGCTCTTGGTCTTCCTATTCTTGTCAGGAAGCAGTACACCAAAAGGGGCACGTGCGCTTGCCGAATCCCGGGATCGAACCAGGGACCTTTAGATCTTCAGTCTAACGCTCTCCCAACTGAGCTATTTCGGCCTTTGGTGTCATGGTTTGCCGACAACTGTGGGCTACCATGTGTTGGTGTGAAGGGATCCTATTGAGGAGTGACATTTTTATGTCTACGCATTTTGCCGGGGAAAGAAAAAAGGCAGCAAGATACGCAACTTTATTCCCGGTGAGACTAAGCAACCACTCTGTTATGAAGAACAGCTACATGAGAAGCAAAGGAATCAAGCAATTTCTAGACTGATAAGAGGGAAAGACAACAGCTCACACATAGTGGGAGCGTTGTTAAGCCTACAAGAGCTGCCGAAACCCGGGATCGAACCAGGGACCTTTAGATCTTCAGTCTAACGCTCTCCCAACTGAGCTATTTCGGCACATTGAAGTGAAGTGAAGTGAAGTGAAGTGAAGTGAAGTGAAGTGAAGTGAAGTGAAGTGAAGTGAAGTGAAGTGAAGTGAAGTGAAGTGAAGTGAAGTGAAGTGAGGTGAGGTGAGGTGAGGTGAGGTGAGGTGAGGTGAGGTGAGGTGAGGTGAAGTGAAGCAAATGCAAATGCAAAAAAGAATATTTGGCTTTACATTTAGAAAAGAGCAACATGCCAGAGCTTTCTTCCCAAGGCTCTGCAGCGCTATGTGTTGGTGTACACTGGTCCTTTGAAGAAGAACGCATTTTTGACATGTCCTTGCACATTGGCTGAGAAAATGATAAACTGCAGGATGTTGCCCAATGGCGTTTCTGCTGCGCCCAAGACCCTTACATGCTTTAAACCTTGCTCTTGGTCTTCCTATTCTTGTCAGGAAGCAGTACACCAAAAGGGGCACGTGAGCTTGCCGAAACCCGGGATCGAACCAGGGACCTTTAGATCTTCAGTCTAACGCTCTCCCAACTGAGCTATTTCGGCCTTTGGTGTCATGGTTTGCCGACAACTGTGGGCTACCATGTGTTGGTGTGAAGGGAACCTATTGAGGAGTGACATTTTTATGTCTACGCATTTTGCCGGGGAAAGAAAAAAGGCAGCAAGATACGCAACTTTATTCCCGGTGAGACTAAGCAACCACTCTGTTATGAACAACAGCTACATGAGAAGCAAAGGAATCAAGCAATTTCTAGACTGATAAGAGGGAAAGACAACAGCTCACACATAGTGGGAGCGTTGTTAAGCCTACAAGAGCTGCCGAAACCCGGGATCGAACCAGGGACCTTTAGATCTTCAGTCTAACGCTCTCCCAACTGAGCTATTTCGGCACATTGAAGTGAGGTGAAGTGAGGTGAAGTGAGGTGAAGTGAAGTGAAACAAATGCAAATGCAAATGCAAATGCAAATGCAAATGCAAATGCAAAAAAGAATATTTGGCTTTACATTTAGAAAAGAGCAACATGCCAGAGCTTTCTTCCCAAGGCTCTGCAGCGCTATGTGTTGGTGTACACTGGTCCTTTGAAGAAGAACGCATTTTTGACATGTCCTTGCACATTGGCTGAGAAAATGATAAACTGCAGGATGTTGCCCAATGGCGTTTCTGCTGCGCCCAAGACCCTTACATGCTTTAAACCTTGCTCTTGGTCTTCCTATTCTTGTCAGGAAGCAGTACACCAAAAGGGGCACGTGCGCTTGCCGAAACCCGGGATCGAACCAGGGACCTTTAGATCTTCAGTCTAACGCTCTCCCAACTGAGCTATTTCGGCCTTTGGTGTCATGGTTTGCCGACAACTGTGGGCTACCATGTGTTGGTGTGAAGGGAACCTATTGAGGAGTGACATTTTTATGTCTACGCATTTTGCCGGGGAAAGAAAAAAGGCAGCAAGATACGCAACTTTATTCCCGGTGAGACTAAGCAACCACTCTGTTATGAACAACAGCTACATGAGAAGCAAAGGAATCAAGCAATTTCTAGACTGATAAGAGGGAAAGACAACAGCTCACACATAGTGGGAGCGTTGTTAAGCCTACAAGAGCTGCCGAAACCCGGGATCGAACCAGGGACCTTTAGATCTTCAGTCTAACGCTCTCCCAACTGAGCTATTTCGGCACATTGAAGTGAGGTGAAGTGAAGTGAAGTGAAGTGAAGTGAAACAAATGCAAATGCAAATGCAAATGCAAATGCAAATGCAAATGCAAATGCAAATGCAAATGCAAAAAAGAATATTTGGCTTTACATTTAGAAAAGAGCAACATGCCAGAGCTTTCTTCCCAAGGCTCTGCAGCGCTATGTGTTGGTGTACACTGGTCCTTTGAAGAAGAACGCATTTTTGACATGTCCTTGCACATTGGCTGAGAAAATGATAAACTGCAGGATGTTGCCCAATGGCGTTTCTGCTGCGCCCAAGACCCTTACATGCTTTAAACCTTGCTCTTGGTCTTCCTATTCTTGTCAGGAAGCAGTACACCAAAAGGGGCACGTGCGCTTGCCGAAACCCGGGATCGAACCAGGGACCTTTAGATCTTCAGTCTAACGCTCTCCCAACTGAGCTATTTCGGCCTTTGGTGTCATGGTTTGCCGACAACTGTGGGCTACCATGTGTTGGTGTGAAGGGAACCTATTGAGGAGTGACATTTTTATGTCTACGCATTTTGCCGGGGAAAGAAAAAAGGCAGCAAGATACGCAACTTTATTCCCGGTGAGACTAAGCAACCACTCTGTTATGAACAACAGCTACATGAGAAGCAAAGGAATCAAGCAATTTCTAGACTGATAAGAGGGAAAGACAACAGCTCACACATAGTGGGAGCGTTGTTAAGCCTACAAGAGCTGCCGAAACCCGGGATCGAACCAGGGACCTTTAGATCTTCAGTCTAACGCTCTCCCAACTGAGCTATTTCGGCACATTGAAGTGAGGTGAGGTGAGGTGAGGTGAAGTGAAGTGAAGCAAATGCAAATGCAAATGCAAATGCAAATGCAAAAAAGAATATTTGGCTTTACATTTAGAAAAGAGCAACATGCCAGAGCTTTCTTCCCAAGGCTCTGCAGCGCTATGTGTTGGTGTACACTGGTCCTTTGAAGAAGAACGCATTTTTGACATGTCCTTGCACATTGGCTGAGAAAATGATAAACTGCAGGATGTTGCCCAATGGCGTTTCTGCTGCGCCCAAGACCCTTACATGCTTTAAACCTTGCTCTTGGTCTTCCTATTCTTGTCAGGAAGCAGTACACCAAAAGGGGCACGTGCGCTTGCCGAAACCCGGGATCGAACCAGGGACCTTTAGATCTTCAGTCTAACGCTCTCCCAACTGAGCTATTTCGGCCTTTGGTGTCATGGTTTGCCGACAACTGTGGGCTACCATGTGTTGGTGTGAAGGGATCCTATTGAGGAGTGACATTTTTATGTCTACGCATTTTGCCGGGGAAAGAAAAAAGGCAGCAAGATACGCAACTTTATTCCCGTTGAGACTAAGCAACCACTCTGTTATGAACAACAGCTACATGAGAAGCAAAGGAATCAAGCAATTTCTAGACTGATAAGAGGGAAAGACAACAGCTCACACATAGTGGGAGCGTTGTTAAGCCTACAAGAGCTGCCGAAACCCGGGATCGAACCAGGGACCTTTAGATCTTCAGTCTAACGCTCTCCCAACTGAGCTATTTCGGCACATTGAAGTGAAGTGAGGTGAGGTGAGGTGAGGTGAGGTGAGGTGAGGTGAGGTGAGGTGAGGTGAGGTGAGGTGAGGTGAGGTGAGGTGAGGTGAGGTGAGGTGAGGTGAGGTGAGGTGAGGTGAGGTGAGGTGAGGTGAGGTGAGGTGAGGTGAGGTGAGGTGAGGTGAGGTGAGGTGAGGTGAGGTGAGGTGAAGTGAAGCAAATGCAAATGCAAAAAAGAATATTTGGCTTTACATTTAGAAAAGAGCAACATGCCAGAGCTTTCTTCCCAAGGCTCTGCAGCGCTATGTGTTGGTGTACACTGGTCCTTTGAAGAAGAACGCATTTTTGACATGTCCTTGCACATTGGCTGAGAAAATGATAAACTGCAGGATGTTGCCCAATGGCGTTTCTGCTGCGCCCAAGACCCTTACATGCTTTAAACCTTGCTCTTGGTCTTCCTATTCTTGTCAGGAAGCAGTACACCAAAAGGGGCACGTGCGCTTGCCGAAACCCGGGATCGAACCAGGGACCTTTAGATCTTCAGTCTAACGCTCTCCCAACTGAGCTATTTCGGCCTTTGGTGTCATGGTTTGCCGACAACTGTGGGCTACCATGTGTTGGTGTGAAGGGAACCTATTGAGGAGTGACATTTTTATGTCTACGCATTTTGCCGGGGAAAGAAAAAAGGCAGCAAGATACGCAACTTTATTCCCGGTGAGACTAAGCAACCACTCTGTTATGAACAACAGCTACATGAGAAGCAAAGGAATCAAGCAATTTCTAGACTGATAAGAGGGAAAGACAACAGCTCACACATAGTGGGAGCGTTGTTAAGCCTACAAGAGCTGCCGAAACCCGGGATCGAACCAGGGACCTTTAGATCTTCAGTCTAACGCTCTCCCAACTGAGCTATTTCGGCACATTGAAGTGAGGTGAAGTGAAGTGAAGCAAATGCAAATGCAAATGCAAATGCAAATGCAAATGCAAATGCAAATGCAAATGCAAATAAGAATATTTGGCTTTACATTTAGAAAAGAGCAACATGCCAGAGCTTTCTTCCCAAGGCTCTGCAGCGCTATGTGTTGGTGTACACTGGTCCTTTGAAGAAGAACGCATTTTTGACATGTCCTTGCACATTGGCTGAGAAAATGATAAACTGCAGGATGTTGCCCAATGGCGTTTCTGCTGCGCCCAAGACCCTTACATGCTTTAAACCTTGCTCTTGGTCTTCCTATTCTTGTCAGGAAGCAGTACACCAAAAGGGGCACGTGCGCTTGCCGAAACCCGGGATCGAACCAGGGACCTTTAGATCTTCAGTCTAACGCTCTCCCAACTGAGCTATTTCGGCCTTTGGTGTCATGGTTTGCCGACAACTGTGGGCTACCATGTGTTGGTGTGAAGGGATCCTATTGAGGAGTGACATTTTTATGTCTACGCATTTTGCCGGGGAAAGAAAAAAGGCAGCAAGATACGCAACTTTATTCCTGGTGAGACTAAGCAACCACTCTGTTATGAAGAACAGCTACATGAGAAGCAAAGGAATCAAGCAATTTCTAGACTGATAAGAGGGAAAGACAACAGCTCACACATAGTGGGAGCGTTGTTAAGCCTACAAGAGCTGCCGAAACCCGGGATCGAACCAGGGACCTTTAGATCTTCAGTCTAACGCTCTCCCAACTGAGCTATTTCGGCACATTGAAGTGAAGTGAAGTGAAGTGAAGTGAAGTGAAGTGAGGTGAGGTGAGGTGAGGTGAGGTGAGGTGAGGTGAGGTGAGGTGAGGTGAGGTGAGGTGAGGTGAGGTGAGGTGAGGTGAAGTGAAGCAAATGCAAATGCAAATGCAAAAAAGAATATTTGGCTTTACATTTAGAAAAGAGCAACATGCCAGAGCTTTCTTCCCAAGGCTCTGCAGCGCTATGTGTTGGTGTACACTGGTCCTTTGAAGAAGAACGCATTTTTGACATGTCCTTGCACATTGGCTGAGAAAATGATAAACTGCAGGATGTTGCCCAATGGCGTTTCTGCTGCGCCCAAGACCCTTACATGCTTTAAACCTTGCTCTTGGTCTTCCTATTCTTGTCAGGAAGCAGTACACCAAAAGGGGCACGTGCGCTTGCCGAAACCCGGGATCGAACCAGGGACCTTTAGATCTTCAGTCTAACGCTCTCCCAACTGAGCTATTTCGGCCTTTGGTGTCATGGTTTGCCGACAACTGTGGGCTACCATGTGTTGGTGTGAAGGGATCCTATTGAGGAGTGACATTTTTATGTCTACGCATTTTGCCGGGGAAAGAAAAAAGGCAGCAATATACGCAACTTTATTCCCGGTGAGACTAAGCAACCACTCTGTTATGAACAACAGCTACATGAGAAGCAAAGGAATCAAGCAATTTCTAGACTGATAAGAGGGAAAGACAACAGCTCACACATAGTGGGAGCGTTGTTAAGCCTACAAGAGCTGCCGAAACACGGGATCGAACCAGGGACCTTTAGATCTTCAGTCTAACGCTCTCCCAACTGAGCTATTTCGGCACATTGAATTGAAGTGAAGTGAAGTGAAGTGAAGTGAAGTGAAGTGAAGTGAAGTGAAGTGAAGTGAAGTGAAGTGAAGTGAAGTGAAGTGAAGTGAAGTGAAGTGAAGTGAAGTGAAGTGAAGTGAAGTGAAGTGAAGTGAGGTGAGGTGAGGTGAGGTGAGGTGAGGTGAGGTGAGGTGAGGTGAGGTGAGGTGAGGTGAGGTGAGGTGAGGTGAGGTGAGGTGAAGTGAAGCAAATGCAAATGCAAATGCAAAAAAGAATATTTGGCTTTACATTTAGAAAAGAGCAACATGCCAGAGCTTTCTTCCCAAGGCTCTGCAGCGCTATGTGTTGGTGTACACTGGTCCTTTGAAGAAGAACGCATTTTTGACATGTCCTTGCACATTGGCTGAGAAAATGATAAACTGCAGGATGTTGCCCAATGGCGTTTCTGCTGCGCCCAAGACCCTTACATGCTTTAAACCTTGCTCTTGGTCTTCCTATTCTTGTCAGGAAGCAGTACACCAAAAGGGGCACGTGCGCTTGCCGAAACCCGGGATCGAACCAGGGACCTTTAGATCTTCAGTCTAACGCTCTCCCAACTGAGCTATTTCGGCCTTTGGTGTCATGGTTTGCCGACAACTGTGGGCTACCATGTGTTGGTGTGAAGGGAACCTATTGAGGAGTGACATTTTTATGTCTACGCATTTTGCCGGGGAAAGAAAAAAGGCAGCAAGATACGCAACTTTATTCCCGGTGAGACTAAGCAACCACTCTGTTATGAAGAACAGCTACATGAGAAGCAAAGGAATCAAGCAATTTCTAGACTGATAAGAGGGAAAGACAACAGCTCACACATAGTGGGAGCGTTGTTAAGCCTACAAGAGCTGCCGAAACCCGGGATCGAACCAGGGACCTTTAGATCTTCAGTCTAACGCTCTCCCAACTGAGCTATTTCGGCACATTGAAGTGAGGTGAAGTGAGGTGAAGTGAAGTGAAACAAATGCAAATGCAAATGCAAATGCAAATGCAAATGCAAATGCAAATGCAAATGCAAATGCAAAAAAGAATATTTGGCTTTACATTTAGAAAAGAGCAACATGCCAGAGCTTTCTTCCCAAGGCTCTGCAGCGCTATGTGTTGGTGTACACTGGTCCTTTGAAGAAGAACGCATTTTTGACATGTCCTTGCACATTGGCTGAGAAAATGATAAACTGCAGGATGTTGCCCAATGGCGTTTCTGCTGCGCCCAAGACCCTTACATGCTTTAAACCTTGCTCTTGGTCTTCCTATTCTTGTCAGGAAGCAGTACACCAAAAGGGGCACGTGCGCTTGCCGAAACCCGGGATCGAACCAGGGACCTTTAGATCTTCAGTCTAACGCTCTCCCAACTGAGCTATTTCGGCCTTTGGTGTCATGGTTTGCCGACAACTGTGGGCTACCATGTGTTGGTGTGAAGGGAACCTATTGAGGAGTGACATTTTTATGTCTACGCATTTTGCCGGGGAAAGAAAAAAGGCAGCAAGATACGCAACTTTATTCCCGGTGAGACTAAGCAACCACTCTGTTATGAACAACAGCTACATGAGAAGCAAAGGAATCAAGCAATTTCTAGACTGATAAGAGGGAAAGACAACAGCTCACACATAGTGGGAGCGTTGTTAAGCCTACAAGAGCTGCCGAAACCCGGGATCGAACCAGGGACCTTTAGATCTTCAGTCTAACGCTCTCCCAACTGAGCTATTTCGGCACATTGAAGTGAGGTGAAGTGAAGTGAAGTGAAGTGAAGTGAAGCAAATGCAAATGCAAATGCAAATGCAAATGCAAATGCAAATGCAAATGCAAATGCAAATGCAAAAAAGAATATTTGGCTTTACATTTAGAAAAGAGCAACATGCCAGAGCTTTCTTCCCAAGGCTCTGCAGCGCTATGTGTTGGTGTACACTGGTCCTTTGAAGAAGAACGCATTTTTGACATGTCCTTGCACATTGGCTGAGAAAATGATAAACTGCAGGATGTTGCCCAATGGCGTTTCTGCTGCGCCCAAGACCCTTACATGCTTTAAACCTTGCTCTTGGTCTTCCTATTCTTGTCAGGAAGCAGTACACCAAAAGGGGCACGTGCGCTTGCCGAAACCCGGGATCGAACCAGGGACCTTTAGATCTTCAGTCTAACGCTCTCCCAACTGAGCTATTTCGGCCTTTGGTGTCATGGTTTGCCGACAACTGTGGGCTACCATGTGTTGGTGTGAAGGGATCCTATTGAGGAGTGACATTTTTATGTCTACGCATTTTGCCGGGGAAAGAAAAAAGGCAGCAAGATACGCAACTTTATTCCCGGTGAGACTAAGCAACCACTCTGTTATGAACAACAGCTACATGAGAAGCAAAGGAATCAAGCAATTTCTAGACTGATAAGAGGGAAAGACAACAGCTCACACATAGTGGGAGCGTTGTTAAGCCTACAAGAGCTGCCGAAACCCGGGATCGAACCAGGGACCTTTAGATCTTCAGTCTAACGCTCTCCCAACTGAGCTATTTCGGCACATTGAAGTGAAGTGAAGTGAAGTGAAGTGAAGTGAAGTGAAGTGAAGTGAAGTGAAGTGAAGTGAAGTGAGGTGAGGTGAGGTGAGGTGAGGTGAGGTGAGGTGAGGTGAGGTGAGGTGAGGTGAGGTGAAGCAAATGCAAAAAAGAATATTTGGCTTTACATTTAGAAAAGAGCAACATGCCAGAGCTTTCTTCCCAAGGCTCTGCAGCGCTATGTGTTGGTGTACACTGGTCCTTTGAAGAAGAACGCATTTTTGACATGTCCTTGCACATTGGCTGAGAAAATGATAAACTGCAGGATGTTGCCCAATGGCGTTTCTGCTGCGCCCAAGACCCTTACATGCTTTAAACCTTGCTCTTGGTCTTCCTATTCTTGTCAGGAAGCAGTACACCAAAAGGGGCACGTGCGCTTGCCGAAACCCGGGATCGAACCAGGGACCTTTAGATCTTCAGTCTAACGCTCTCCCAACTGAGCTATTTCGGCCTTTGGTGTCATGGTTTGCCGACAACTGTGGGCTACCATGTGTTGGTGTGAAGGGATCCTATTGAGGAGTGACATTTTTATGTCTACGCATTTTGCCGGGGAAAGAAAAAAGGCAGCAAGATACGCAACTTTATTCCCGGTGAGACTAAGCAACCACTCTGTTATGAACAACAGCTACATGAGAAGCAAAGGAATCAAGCAATTTCTAGACTGATAAGAGGGAAAGACAACAGCTCACACATAGTGGGAGCGTTGTTAAGCCTACAAGAGCTGCCGAAACCCGGGATCGAACCAGGGACCTTTAGATCTTCAGTCTAACGCTCTCCCAACTGAGCTATTTCGGCACATTGAAGTGAAGTGAAGTGAAGTGAAGTGAAGTGAAGTGAAGTGAAGTGAAGTGAAGTGAAGTGAAGTGAAGTGAAGTGAAGTGAGGTGAAGTGAAGTGAGGTGAAGTGAAGTGAGGTGAAGTGAAGTGAGGTGAGGTGAGGTGAGGTGAGGTGAGGTGAGGTGAGGTGAGGTGAAGTGAAGTGAAGCAAATGCAAATGCAAATGCAAAAAAGAATATTTGGCTTTACATTTAGAAAAGAGCAACATGCCAGAGCTTTCTTCCCAAGGCTCTGCAGCGCTATGTGTTGGTGTACACTGGTCCTTTGAAGAAGAACGCATTTTTGACATGTCCTTGCACATTGGCTGAGAAAATGATAAACTGCAGGATGTTGCCCAATGGCGTTTCTGCTGCGCCCAAGACCCTTACATGCTTTAAACCTTGCTCTTGGTCTTCCTATTCTTGTCAGGAAGCAGTACACCAAAAGGGGCACGTGCGCTTGCCGAAACCCGGGATCGAACCAGGGACCTTTAGATCTTCAGTCTAACGCTCTCCCAACTGAGCTATTTCGGCCTTTGGTGTCATGGTTTGCCGACAACTGTGGGCTACCATGTGTTGGTGTGAAGGGATCCTATTGAGGAGTGACATTTTTATGTCTACGCATTTTGCCGGGGAAAGAAAAAAGGCAGCAAGATACGCAACATTATTCCCGGTGAGACTAAGCAACCACTCTGTTATGAACAACAGCTACATGAGAAGCAAAGGAATCAAGCAATTTCTAGACTGATAAGAGGGAAAGACAACAGCTCACACATAGTGGGAGCGTTGTTAAGCCTACAAGAGCTGCCGAAACCCGGGATCGAACCAGGGACCTTTAGATCTTCAGTCTAACGCTCTCCCAACTGAGCTATTTCGGCACATTGAAGTGAGGTGAAGTGAAGTGAAACAAATGCAAATGCAAATGCAAATGCAAATGCAAATGCAAAAAAGAATATTTGGCTTTACATTTAGAAAAGAGCAACATGCCAGAGCTTTCTTCCCAAGGCTCTGCAGCGCTATGTGTTGGTGTACACTGGTCCTTTGAAGAAGAACGCATTTTTGACATGTCCTTGCACATTGGCTGAGAAAATGATAAACTGCAGGATGTTGCCCAATGGCGTTTCTGCTGCGCCCAAGACCCTTACATGCTTTAAACCTTGCTCTTGGTCTTCCTATTCTTGTCAGGAAGCAGTACACCAAAAGGGGCACGTGCGCTTGCCGAAACCCGGGATCGAACCAGGGACCTTTAGATCTTCAGTCTAACGCTCTCCCAACTGAGCTATTTCGGCCTTTGGTGTCATGGTTTGCCGACAACTGTGGGCTACCATGTGTTGGTGTGAAGGGATCCTATTGAGGAGTGACATTTTTATGTCTACGCATTTTGCCGGGGAAAGAAAAAAGGCAGCAAGATACGCAACTTTATTCCCGGTGAGACTAAGCAACCACTCTGTTATGAACAACAGCTACATGAGAAGCAAAGGAATCAAGCAATTTCTAGACTGATAAGAGGGAAAGACAACAGCTCACACATAGTGGGAGCGTTGTTAAGCCTACAAGAGCTGCCGAAACACGGGAGCGAACCAGGGACCTTTAGATCTTCAGTCTAACGCTCTCCCAACTGAGCTATTTCGGCACATTGAAGTGAAGTGAAGTGAAGTGAAGTGAAGTGAAGTGAAGTGAAGTGAAGTGAGGTGAGGTGAGGTGAGGTGAGGTGAGGTGAGGTGAGGTGAGGTGAGGTGAAGTGAAGTGAAGCAAATGCAAATGCAAATGCAAAAAAGAATATTTGGCTTTACATTCAGAAAAGAGCAACATGCCAGAGCTTTCTTCCCAAGGCTCTGCAGCGCTATGTGTTGGTGTACACTGGTCCTTTGAAGAAGAACGCATTTTTGACATGTCCTTGCACATTGGCTGAGAAAATGATAAACTGCAGGATGTTGCCCAATGGCGTTTCTGCTGCGCCCAAGACCCTTACATGCTTTAAACCTTGCTCTTGGTCTTCCTATTCTTGTCAGGAAGCAGTACACCAAAAGGGGCACGTGCGCTTGCCGAAACCCGGGATCGAACCAGGGACCTTTAGATCTTCAGTCTAACGCTCTCCCAACTGAGCTATTTCGGCCTTTGGTGTCATGGTTTGCCGACAACTGTGGGCTACCATGTGTTGGTGTGAAGGGAACCTATTGAGGAGTGACATTTTTATATCTACGCATTTTGCCGGGGAAAGAAAAAAGGCAGCAAGATACGCAACTTTATTCCCGGTGAGACTAAGCAACCACTCTGTTATGAACAACAGCTACATGAGAAGCAAAGGAATCAAGCAATTTCTAGACTGATAAGAGGGAAAGACAACAGCTCACACATAGTGGGAGCGTTGTTAAGCCTACAAGAGCTGCCGAAACCCGGGATCGAACCAGGGACCTTTAGATCTTCAGTCTAACGCTCTCCCAACTGAGCTATTTCGGCACATTGAAGTGAGGTGAAGTGAAGTGAAGTGAAGTGAAACAAATGCAGATGCAAATGCAGATGCAAATGCAAATGCAAATGCAAAAAAGAATATTTGGCTTTACATTTAGAAAAGAGCAACATGCCAGAGCTTTCTTCCCAAGGCTCTGCAGCGCTATGTGTTGGTGTACACTGGTCCTTTGAAGAAGAACGCATTTTTGACATGTCCTTGCACATTGGCTGAGAAAATGATAAACTGCAGGATGTTGCCCAATGGCGTTTCTGCTGCGCCCAAGACCCTTACATGCTTTAAACCTTGCTCTTGGTCTTCCTATTCTTGTCAGGAAGCAGTACACCAAAAGGGGCACGTGCGCTTGCCGAAACCCGGGATCGAACCAGGGACCTTTAGATCTTCAGTCTAACGCTCTCCCAACTGAGCTATTTCGGCCTTTGGTGTCATGGTTTGCCGACAACTGTGGGCTACCATGTGTTGGTGTGAAGGGATCCTATTGAGGAGTGACATTTTTATGTCTACGCATTTTGCCGGGGAAAGAAAAAAGGCAGCAAGATACGCAACTTTATTCCCGGTGAGACTAAGCAACCACTCTGTTATGAACAACAGCTACATGAGAAGCAAAGGAATCAAGCAATTTCTAGACTGATAAGAGGGAAAGACAACAGCTCACACATAGTGGGAGCGTTGTTAAGCCTACAAGAGCTGCCGAAACCCGGGATCGAACCAGGGACCTTTAGATCTTCAGTCTAACGCTCTCCCAACTGAGCTATTTCGGCACATTGAAGTGAAGTGAGGTGAGGTGAGGTGAGGTGAGGTGAGGTGAGGTGAGGTGAGGTGAGGTGAGGTGAGGTGAGGTGAGGTGAGGTGAGGTGAGGTGAGGTGAGGTGAGGTGAGGTGAGGTGAGGTGAGGTGAGGTGAGGTGAGGTGAGGTGAGGTGAGGTGAGGTGAGGTGAGGTGAGGTGAGGTGAGGTGAGGTGAGGTGAGGTGAGGTGAGGTGAGGTGAGGTGAGGTGAGGTGAGGTGAGGTGAGGTGAGGTGAGGTGAGGTGAGGTGAGGTGAGGTGAAGTGAAGCAAATGCAAATGCAAAAAAGAATATTTGGCTTTACATTTAGAAAAGAGCAACATGCCAGAGCTTTCTTCCCAAGGCTCTGCAGCGCTATGTGTTGGTGTACACTGGTCCTTTGAAGAAGAACGCATTTTTGACATGTCCTTGCACATTGGCTGAGAAAATGATAAACTGCAGGATGTTGCCCAATGGCGTTTCTGCTGCGCCCAAGACCCTTACATGCTTTAAACCTTGCTCTTGGTCTTCCTATTCTTGTCAGGAAGCAGTACACCAAAAGGGGCACGTGCGCTTGCCGAAACCCGGGATCGAACCAGGGACCTTTAGATCTTCAGTCTAACGCTCTCCCAACTGAGCTATTTCGGACTTTGGTGTCATGGTTTGCCGACAACTGTGGGCTACCATGTGTTGGTGTGAAGGGAACCTATTGAGGAGTGACATTTTTATGTCTACGCATTTTGCCGGGGAAAGAAAAAAGGCAGCAAGATACGCAACTTTATTCCCGGTGAGACTAAGCAACCACTCTGTTATGAACAACAGCTACATGAGAAGCAAAGGAATCAAGCAATTTCTAGACTGATAAGAGGGAAAGACAACAGCTCACACATAGTGGGAGCGTTGTTAAGCCTACAAGAGCTGCCGAAACCCGGGATCGAACCAGGGACCTTTAGATCTTCAGTCTAACGCTCTCCCAACTGAGCTATTTCGGCACATTGAAGTGAGGTGAAGTGAAGTGAAACAAATGCAAATGCAAATGCAAATGCAAATGCAAATGCAAATGCAAATGCAAATGCAAATGCAAAAAAGAATATTTGGCTTTACATTTAGAAAAGAGCAACATGCCAGAGCTTTCTTCCAAAGGCTCTGCAGCGCTATGTGTTGGTGTACACTGGTCCTTTGAAGAAGAACGCATTTTTGACATGTCCTTGCACATTGGCTGAGAAAATGATAAACTGCAGGATGTTGCCCAATGGCGTTTCTGCTGCGCCCAAGACCCTTACATGCTTTAAACCTTGCTCTTGGTCTTCCTATTCTTGTCAGGAAGCAGTACACCAAAAGGGGCACGTGCGCTT
>NC_138770.1:195521510-195574010 GCF_965119305.1 Pelophylax lessonae
GCCGAAACACGGGATCGAACCAGGGACCTTTAGATCTTCAGTCTAACGCTCTCCCAACTGAGCTATTTTGGCAAATTGAAGTGAAGTGAAGTGAAGTGAAGTGAAGTGAAGTGAAGTGAAGTGAAGTGAAGTGAAGTGAAGTGAAGTGAAGTGAAGTGAAGTGAAGTGAAGTGAAGTGAAGTGAAGTGAGGTGAGGTGAGGTGAGGTGAGGTGAGGTGAGGTGAGGTGAGGTGAGGTGAGGTGAGGTGAAGTGAAGCAAATGCAAATGCAAATGCAAAAAAGAATATTTGGCTTTACATTTAGAAAAGAGCAACATGCCAGAGCTTTCTTCCCAAGGCTCTGCAGCGCTATGTGTTGGTGTACACTGGTCCTTTGAAGAAGAACGCATTTTTGACATGTCCTTGCACATTGGCTGAGAAAATGATAAACTGCAGGATGTTGCCCAATGGCGTTTCTGCTGCGCCCAAGACCCTTACATGCTTTAAACCTTGCTCTTGGTCTTCCTATTCTTGTCAGGAAGCAGTACACCAAAAGGGGCACGTGCGCTTGCCGAAGCCCGGGATCGAACCAGGGACCTTTAGATCTTCAGTCTAACGCTCTCCCAACTGAGCTATTTCGGCCTTTGGTGTCATGGTTTGCCGACAACTGTGGGCTACCATGTGTTGGTGTGAAGGGATCCTATTGAGGAGTGACATTTTTATGTCTACGCATTTTGCCGGGGAAAGAAAAAAGGCAGCAAGATACGCAACTTTATTCCCGGTGAGACTAAGCAACCACTCTGTTATGAACAACAGCTACATGAGAAGCAAAGGAATCAAGCAATTTCTAGACTGATAAGAGGGAAAGACAACAGCTCACACATAGTGGGAGCGTTGTTAAGCCTACAAGAGCTGCCGAAACACGGGATCGAACCAGGGACCTTTAGATCTTCAGTCTAACGCTCTCCCAACTGAGCTATTTCGGCACATTGAAGTGAAGTGAAGTGAAGTGAAGTGAAGTGAAGTGAAGTGAAGTGAAGTGAAGTGAAGTGAAGTGAAGTGAAGTGAAGTGAAGTGAAGTGAAGTGAGGTGAAGTGAGGTGAGGTGAGGTGAGGTGAGGTGAGGTGAGGTGAGGTGAGGTGAGGTGAGGTGAGGTGAGGTGAGGTGAGGTGAGGTGAAGCAAATGCAAATGCAAAAAAGAATATTTGGCTTTACATTTAGAAAAGAGCAACATGCCAGAGCTTTCTTCCCAAGGCTCTGCAGCGCTATGTGTTGGTGTACACTGGTCCTTTGAAGAAGAACGCATTTTTGACATGTCCTTGCACATTGGCTGAGAAAATGATAAACTGCAGGATGTTGCCAAATGGCGTTTCTGCTGCGCCCAAGACCCTTACATGCTTTAAACCTTGCTCTTGGTCTTCCTATTCTTGTCAGGAAGCAGTACACCAAAAGGGGCACGTGCGCTTGCCGAAACCCGGGATCGAACCAGGGACCTTTAGATCTTCAGTCTAACGCTCTCCCAACTGAGCTATTTCGGCCTTTGGTGTCATGGTTTGCCGACAACTGTGGGCTACCATGTGTTGGTGTGAAGGGATCCTATTGAGGAGTGACATTTTTATGTCTACGCATTTTGCCGGGGAAAGAAAAAAGGCAGCAAGATACGCAACTTTATTCCCGGTGAGACTAAGCAACCACTCTGTTATGAACAACAGCTACATGAGAAGCAAAGGAATCAAGCAATTTCTAGACTGATAAGAGGGAAAGACAACAGCTCACACATAGTGGGAGCGTTGTTAAGCCTACAAGAGCTGCCGAAACCCGGGATCGAACCAGGGACCTTTAGATCTTCAGTCTAACGCTCTCCCAACTGAGCTATTTCGGCACATTGAAGTGAAGTGAAGTGAGGTGAGGTGAGGTGAGGTGAGGTGAGGTGAGGTGAGGTGAGGTGAGGTGAGGTGAGGTGAGGTGAGGTGAGGTGAGGTGAGGTGAGGTGAGGTGAGGTGAGGTGAGGTGAGGTGAGGTGAGGTGAGGTGAGGTGAGGTGAGGTGAGGTGAGGTGAGGTGAGGTGAGGTGAGGTGAAGCAAATGCAAAAAAGAATATTTGGCTTTACATTTAGAAAAGAGCAACATGCCAGAGCTTTCTTCCCAAGGCTCTGCAGCGCTATGTGTTGGTGTACACTGGTCCTTTGAAGAAGAACGCATTTTTGACATGTCCTTGCACATTGGCTGAGAAAATGATAAACTGCAGGATGTTGCCCAATGGCGTTTCTGCTGCGCCCAAGACCCTTACATGCTTTAAACCTTGCTCTTGGTCTTCCTATTCTTGTCAGGAAGCAGTACACCAAAAGGGGCACGTGCGCTTGCCGAAACCCGGGATCGAACCAGGGACCTTTAGATCTTCAGTCTAACGCTCTCCCAACTGAGCTATTTCGGCCTTTGGTGTCACGGTTTGCCGACAACTGTGGGCTACCATGTGTTGGTGTGAAGGGATCCTATTGAGGAGTGACATTTTTATGTCTACGCATTTTGCCGGGGAAAGAAAAAAGGCAGCAAGATACGCAACTTTATTCCCGGTGAGACTAAGCAACCACTCTGTTATGAACAACAGCTACATGAGAAGCAAAGGAATCAAGCAATTTCTAGACTGATAAGAGGGAAAGACAACAGCTCACACATAGTGGGAGCGTTGTTAAGCCTACAAGAGCTGCCGAAACCCGGGATCGAACCAGGGACCTTTAGATCTTCAGTCTAACGCTCTCCCAACTGAGCTATTTCGGCACATTGAAGTGAAGTGAGGTGAGGTGAGGTGAGGTGAGGTGAGGTGAGGTGAGGTGAGGTGAGGTGAGGTGAGGTGAGGTGAGGTGAGGTGAGGTGAGGTGAGGTGAGGTGAGGTGAGGTGAGGTGAGGTGAGGTGAGGTGAGGTGAGGTGAGGTGAGGTGAGGTGAGGTGAGGTGAGGTGAGGTGAAGCAAATGCAAAAAAGAATATTTGGCTTTACATTTAGAAAAGAGCAACATGCCAGAGCTTTCTTCCCAAGGCTCTGCAGCGCTATGTGTTGGTGTACACTGGTCCTTTGAAGAAGAACGCATTTTTGACATGTCCTTGCACATTGGCTGAGAAAATGATAAACTGCAGGATGTTGCCCAATGGCGTTTCTGCTGCGCCCAAGACCCTTACATGCTTTAAACCTTGCTCTTGGTCTTCCTATTCTTGTCAGGAAGCAGTACACCAAAAGGGGCACGTGCGCTTGCCGAAACCCGGGATCGAACCAGGGACCTTTAGATCTTCAGTCTAACGCTCTCCCAACTGAGCTATTTCGGCCTTTGGTGTCATGGTTTGCCGACAACTGTGGGCTACCATGTGTTGGTGTGAAGGGATCCTATTGAGGAGTGACATTTTTATGTCTACGCATTTTGCCGGGGAAAGAAAAAAGGCAGCAAGATACGCAACTTTATTCCCGGTGAGACTAAGCAACCACTCTGTTATGAACAACAGCTACATGAGAAGCAAAGGAATCAAGCAATTTCTAGACTGATAAGAGGGAAAGACAACAGCTCACACATAGTGGGAGCGTTGTTAAGCCTACAAGAGCTGCCGAAACCCGGGATCGAACCAGGGACCTTTAGATCTTCAGTCTAACGCTCTCCCAACTGAGCTATTTCGGCACATTGAAGTGAAGTGAAGTGAAGTGAAGTGAAGTGAAGTGAAGTGAAGTGAAGTGAAGTGAAGTGAAGTGAAGTGAAGTGAAGTGAAGTGAAGTGAAGTGAAGTGAAGTGAAGTGAAGTGAAGTGAAGTGAGGTGAGGTGAGGTGAGGTGAGGTGAGGTGAGGTGAGGTGAGGTGAGGTGAGGTGAGGTGAGGTGAGGTGAGGTGAGGTGAAGCAAATGCAAATGCAAATGCAAAAAAGAATATTTGGCTTTACATTTAGAAAAGAGCAACATGCCAGAGCTTTCTTCCCAAGGCTCTGCAGCGCTATGTGTTGGTGTACACTGGTCCTTTGAAGAAGAACGCATTTTTGACATGTCCTTGCACATTGGCTGAGAAAATGATAAACTGCAGGATGTTGCCCAATGGCGTTTCTGCTGCGCCCAAGACCCTTACATGCTTTAAACCTTGCTCTTGGTCTTCCTATTCTTGTCAGGAAGCAGTACACCAAAAGGGGCACGTGCGCTTGCCGAAACCCGGGATCGAACCAGGGACCTTTAGATCTTCAGTCTAACGCTCTCCCAACTGAGCTATTTCGGCCTTTGGTGTCACGGTTTGCCGACAACTGTGGGCTACCATGTGTTGGTGTGAAGGGATCCTATTGAGGAGTGACATTTTTATGTCTACGCATTTTGCCGGGGAAAGAAAAAAGGCAGCAAGATACGCAACTTTATTCCCGGTGAGACTAAGCAACCACTCTGTTATGAACAACAGCTACATGAGAAGCAAAGGAATCAAGCAATTTCTAGACTGATAAGAGGGAAAGACAACAGCTCACACATAGTGGGAGCGTTGTTAAGCCTACAAGAGCTGCCGAAACCCGGGATCGAACCAGGGACCTTTAGATCTTCAGTCTAACGCTCTCCCAACTGAGCTATTTCGGCACATTGAAGTGAAGTGAGGTGAGGTGAGGTGAGGTGAGGTGAGGTGAGGTGAGGTGAGGTGAGGTGAGGTGAGGTGAGGTGAGGTGAGGTGAGGTGAGGTGAGGTGAGGTGAGGTGAGGTGAGGTGAGGTGAGGTGAGGTGAGGTGAGGTGAGGTGAGGTGAAGCAAATGCAAAAAAGAATATTTGGCTTTACATTTAGAAAAGAGCAACATGCCAGAGCTTTCTTCCCAAGGCTCTGCAGCGCTATGTGTTGGTGTACACTGGTCCTTTGAAGAAGAACGCATTTTTGACATGTCCTTGCACATTGGCTGAGAAAATGATAAACTGCAGGATGTTGCCCAATGGCGTTTCTGCTGCGCCCAAGACCCTTACATGCTTTAAACCTTGCTCTTGGTCTTCCTATTCTTGTCAGGAAGCAGTACACCAAAAGGGGCACGTGCGCTTGCCGAAACCCGGGATCGAACCAGGGACCTTTAGATCTTCAGTCTAACGCTCTCCCAACTGAGCTATTTCGGCCTTTGGTGTCATGGTTTGCCGACAACTGTGGGCTACCATGTGTTGGTGTGAAGGGATCCTATTGAGGAGTGACATTTTTATGTCTACGCATTTTGCCGGGGAAAGAAAAAAGGCAGCAAGATACGCAACTTTATTCCCGGTGAGACTAAGCAACCACTCTGTTATGAACAACAGCTACATGAGAAGCAAAGGAATCAAGCAATTTCTAGACTGATAAGAGGGAAAGACAACAGCTCACACATAGTGGGAGCGTTGTTAAGCCTACAAGAGCTGCCGAAACCCGGGATCGAACCAGGGACCTTTAGATCTTCAGTCTAACGCTCTCCCAACTGAGCTATTTCGGCACATTGAAGTGAAGTGAAGTGAAGTGAAGTGAAGTGAAGTGAAGTGAAGTGAAGTGAAGTGAAGTGAGGTGAAGTGAGGTGAGGTGAGGTGAAGTGAGGTGAGGTGAGGTGAGGTGAGGTGAGGTGAGGTGAGGTGAGGTGAGGTGAGGTGAGGTGAGGTGAAGTGAAGCAAATGCAAATGCAAATGCAAAAAAGAATATTTGGCTTTACATTTAGAAAAGAGCAACATGCCAGAGCTTTCTTCCCAAGGCTCTGCAGCGCTATGTGTTGGTGTACACTGGTCCTTTGAAGAAGAACGCATTTTTGACATGTCCTTGCACATTGGCTGAGAAAATGATAAACTGCAGGATGTTGCCCAATGGCGTTTCTGCTGCGCCCAAGACCCTTACATGCTTTAAACCTTGCTCTTGGTCTTCCTATTCTTGTCAGGAAGCAGTACACCAAAAGGGGCACGAGCGCTTGCCGAAACCCGGGATCGAACCAGGGACCTTTAGATCTTCAGTCTAACGCTCTCCCAACTGAGCTATTTCGGCCTTTTGTGTCATGGTTTGCCGACAACTGTGGGCTACCATGTGTTGGTGTGAAGGGAACCTATTGAGGAGTGACATTTTTATGTCTACGCATTTTGCCGGGGAAAGAAAAAAGGCAGCAAGATACGCAACTTTATTCCCGGTGAGACTAAGCAACCACTCTGTTATGAACAACAGCTACATGAGAAGCAAAGGAATCAAGCAATTTCTAGACTGATAAGAGGGAAAGACAACAGCTCACACATAGTGGGAGCGTTGTTAAGCCTACAAGAGCTGCCGAAACCCGGGATCGAACCAGGGACCTTTAGATCTTCAGTCTAACGCTGTCCCAACTGAGCTATTTCGGCACATTGAAGTGAGGTGAAGTGAAGTGAAGTGAAGTGAAGCAAATGCAAATGCAAATGCAAATGCAAATGCAAATGCAAATGCAAATGCAAATGCAAAAAAGAATATTTGGCTTTACATTTAGAAAAGAGCAACATGCCAGAGCTTTCTTCCCAAGGCTCTGCAGCGCTATGTGTTGGTGTACACTGGTCCTTTGAAGAAGAACGCATTTTTGACATGTCCTTGCACATTGGCTGAGAAAATGATAAACTGCAGGATGTTGCCCAATGGCGTTTCTGCTGCGCCCAAGACCCTTACATGCTTTAAACCTTGCTCTTGGTCTTCCTATTCTTGTCAGGAAGCAGTACACCAAAAGGGGCACGTGCGCTTGCCGAAACCCGGGATCGAACCAGGGACCTTTAGATCTTCAGTCTAACGCTCTCCCAACTGAGCTATTTCGGCACATTGAAGTGAGGTGAAGTGAAGTGAAACAAATGCAAATGCAAATGCAAATGCAAATGCAAATGCAAATGCAAATGCAAATGCAAATGCAAAAAAGAATATTTGGCTTTACATTTAGAAAAGAGCAACATGCCAGAGCTTTCTTCCCAAGGCTCTGCAGCGCTATGTGTTGGTGTACACTGGTCCTTTGAAGAAGAACGCATTTTTGACATGTCCTTGCACATTGGCTGAGAAAATGATAAACTGCAGGATGTTGCCCAATGGCGTTTCTGCTGCGCCCAAGACCCTTACATGCTTTAAACCTTGCTCTTGGTCTTCCTATTCTTGTCAGGAAGCAGTACACCAAAAGGGGCACGTGCGCTTGCCGAAACCCGGGATCGAACCAGGGACCTTTAGATCTTCAGTCTAACGCTCTCCCAACTGAGCTATTTCGGCCTTTGGTGTCATGGTTTGCCGACAACTGTGGGCTACCATGTGTTGGTGTGAAGGGATCCTATTGAGGAGTGACATTTTTATGTCTACGCATTTTGCCGGGGAAAGAAAAAAGGCAGCAAGATACGCAACTTTATTCCCGGTGAGACTAAGCAACCACTCTGTTATGAACAACAGCTACATGAGAAGCAAAGGAATCAAGCAATTTCTAGACTGATAAGAGGGAAAGACAACAGCTCACACATAGTGGGAGCGTTGTTAAGCCTACAAGAGCTGCCGAAACCCGGGATCGAACCAGGGACCTTTAGATCTTCAGTCTAACGCTCTCCCAACTGAGCTATTTCGGCACATTGAAGTGAAGTGAAGTGAAGTGAAGTGAAGTGAAGTGAGGTGAGGTGAGGTGAGGTGAGGTGAGGTGAGGTGAGGTGAGGTGAGGTGAGGTGAGGTGAGGTGAGGTGAGGTGAGGTGAGGTGAGGTGAGGTGAGGTGAGGTGAGGTGAGGTGAAGCGAAGCAAATGCAAATGCAAATGCAAAAAAGAATATTTGGCTTTACATTTAGAAAAGAGCAACATGCCAGAGCTTTCTTCCCAAGGCTCTGCAGCGCTATGTGTTGGTGTACACTGGTCCTTTGAAGAAGAACGCATTTTTGACATGTCCTTGCACATTGGCTGAGAAAATGATAAACTGCAGGATGTTGCCCAATGGCGTTTCTGCTGCGCCCAAGACCCTTACATGCTTTAAACCTTGCTCTTGGTCTTCCTATTCTTGTCAGGAAGCAGTACACCAAAAGGGGCACGTGCGCTTGCCGAAACCCGGGATCGAACCAGGGACCTTTAGATCTTCAGTCTAACGCTCTCCCAACTGAGCTATTTCGGCCTTTGGTGTCATGGTTTGCCGACAACTGTGGGCTACCATGTGTTGGTGTGAAGGGATCCTATTGAGGAGTGACATTTTTATGTCTACGCATTTTTCCCGGGGAAAGAAAAAAGGCAGCAAGATACACAACTTTATTCCCGGTGAGACTAAGCAACCACTCTGTTATGAACAACAGCTACATGAGAAGCAAAGGAATCAAGCAATTTCTAGACTGATAAGAGGGAAAGACAACAGCTCACACATAGTGGGAGCGTTGTTAAGCCTACAAGAGCTGCCGAAACCCGGGATCGAACCAGGGACCTTGAGATCTTCAGTCTAACGCTCTCCCAACTGAGCTATTTCGGCACATTGAAGTGAAGTGAAGTGAAGTGAAGTGAGGTGAGGTGAGGTGAGGTGAGGTGAGGTGAGGTGAGGTGAGGTGAGGTGAGGTGAGGTGAGGTGAGGTGAGGTGAGGTGAGGTGAGGTGAGGTGAGGTGAGGTGAGGTGAGGTGAGGTGAGGTGAGGTGAGGTGAGGTGAGGTGAGGTGAGGTGAGGTGAGGTGAGGTGAGGTGAAGCAAATGCAAAAAAGAATATTTGGCTTTACATTTAGAAAAGAGCAACATGCCAGAGCTTTCTTCCCAAGGCTCTGCAGCGCTATGTGTTGGTGTACACTGGTCCTTTGAAGAAGAACGCATTTTTGACATGTCCTTGCACATTGGCTGAGAAAATGATAAACTGCAGGATGTTGCCCAATGGCGTTTCTGCTGCGCCCAAGACCCTTACATGCTTTAAACCTTGCTCTTGGTCTTCCTATTCTTGTCAGGAAGCAGTACACCAAAAGGGGCACGTGCGCTTGCCGAAACCCGGGATCGAACCAGGGACCTTTAGATCTTCAGTCTAACGCTCTCCCAACTGAGCTATTTCGGCCTTTGGTGTCATGGTTTGCCGACAACTGTGGGCTACCATGTGTTGGTGTGAAGGGATCCTATTGAGGAGTGACTTTTTTATGTCTACGCATTTTGCCGGGGAAAGAAAAAAGGCAGCAAGATACGCAACTTTATTCCCGGTGAGACTAAGCAACCACTCTGTTATGAACAACAGCTACATGAGAAGCAAAGGAATCAAGCAATTTCTAGACTGATAAGAGGGAAAGACAACAGCTCACACATAGTGGGAGCGTTGTTAAGCCTACAAGAGCTGCCGAAACCCGGGATCGAACCAGGGACCTTTAGATCTTCAGTCTAACGCTCTCCCAACTGAGCTATTTCGGCACATTGAAGTGAGGTGAGGTGAAGTGAAGTGAAGTGAAGTGAAGTGAAGTGAAGTGAAGTGAAGCAAATGCAAATGCAAATGCAAATGCAAATGCAAATGCAAATGCAAATGCAAAAAAGAATATTTGGCTTTACATTTAGAAAAGAGCAACATGCCAGAGCTTTCTTCCCAAGGCTCTGCAGCGCTATGTGTTGGTGTACACTGGTCCTTTGAAGAAGAACGCATTTTTGACATGTCCTTGCACATTGGCTGAGAAAATGATAAACTGCAGGATGTTGCCCAATGGCGTTTCTGCTGCGCCCAAGACCCTTACATGCTTTAAACCTTGCTCTTGGTCTTCCTATTCTTGTCAGGAAGCAGTACACCAAAAGGGGCACGTGCGCTTGCCGAAACCCGGGATCGAACCAGGGACCTTTAGATCTTCAGTCTAACGCTCTCCCAACTGAGCTATTTCGGCCTTTGGTGTCATGGTTTGCCGACAACTGTGGGTTACCATGTGTTGGTGTGAAGGGAACCTATTGAGGAGTGACATTTTTATGTCTACGCATTTTGCCGGGGAAAGAAAAAAGGCAGCAAGATACGCAACTTTATTCCCGGTGAGACTAAGCAACCACTCTGTTATGAACAACAGCTACATGAGAAGCAAAGGAATCAAGCAATTTCTAGACTGATAAGAGGGAAAGACAACAGCTCACACATAGTGGGAGCGTTGTTAAGCCTACAAGAGCTGCCGAAACCCGGGATCGAACCAGGGACCTTTAGATCTTCAGTCTAACGCTCTCCCAACTGAGCTATTTCGGCACATTGAAGTGAGGTGAAGTGAAGTGAAGTGAAGTGAAGTGAAGTGAAGTGAAGTGAAGTGAAGTGAAGTGAAGTGAAGTGAAGTGAAGCAAATGCAAATGCAAATGCAAATGCAAATGCAAATGCAAAAAAGAATATTTGGCTTTACATTTAGAAAAGAGCAACATGCCAGAGCTTTCTTCCCAAGGCTCTGCAGCGCTATGTGTTGGTGTACACTGGTCCTTTGAAGAAGAACGCATTTTTGACATGTCCTTGCACATTGGCTGAGAAAATGATAAACTGCAGGATGTTGCCCAATGGCGTTTCTGCTGCGCCCAAGACCCTTACATGCTTTAAACCTTGCTCTTGGTCTTCCTATTCTTGTCAGGAAGCAGTACACCAAAAGGGGCACGTGCGCTTGCCGAAACCCGGGATCGAACCAGGGACCTTTAGATCTTCAGTCTAACGCTCTCCACACTGAGCTATTTCGGCCTTTGGTGTCATGGTTTGCCGACAACTGTGGGCTACCATGTGTTGGTGTGAAGGGAACCTATTGAGGAGTGACATTTTTATGTCTACGCATTTTGCCGGGGAAAGAAAAAAGGCAGCAAGATACGCAACTTTATTCCCGGTGAGACTAAGCAACCACTCTGTTATGAACAACAGCTACATGAGAAGCAAAGGAATCAAGCAATTTCTAGACTGATAAGAGGGAAAGACAACAGCTCACACATAGTGGGAGCGTTGTTAAGCCTACAAGAGCTGCCGAAACCCGGGATCGAACCAGGGACCTTTAGATCTTCAGTCTAACGCTCTCCCAACTGAGCTATTTCGGCACATTGAAGTGAGGTGAAGTGAAGTGAAGTGAAGTGAAGTGAAGTGAAGTGAAGTGAAGTGAAGTGAAGTGAAGTGAAGTGAAGTGAAGTGAAGTGAAGTGAAGCAAATGCAAATGCAAATGCAAATGCAAATGCAAATGCAAAAAAGAATATTTGGCTTTACATTTAGAAAAGAGCAACATGCCAGAGCTTTCTTCCCAAGGCTCTGCAGCGCTATGTGTTGGTGTACACTGGTCCTTTGAAGAAGAACGCATTTTTGACATGTCCTTGCACATTGGCTGAGAAAATGATAAACTGCAGGATGTTGCCCAATGGCGTTTCTGCTGCGCCCAAGACCCTTACATGCTTTAAACCTTGCTCTTGGTCTTCCTATTCTTGTCAGGAAGCAGTACACCAAAAGGGGCACGTGCGCTTGCCGAAACCCGGGATCGAACCAGGGACCTTTAGATCTTCAGTCTAACGCTCTCCCAACTGAGCTATTTCGGCCTTTGGTGTCATGGTTTGCCGACAACTGTGGGCTACCATGTGTTGGTGTGAAGGGATCCTATTGAGGAGTGACATTTTTATGTCTACGCATTTTGCCGGGGAAAGAAAAAAGGCAGCAAGATACGCAACTTTATTCCCGGTGAGACTAAGCAACCACTCTGTTATGAACAACAGCTACATGAGAAGCAAAGGAATCAAGCAATTTCTAGACTGATAAGAGGGAAAGACAACAGCTCACACATAGTGGGAGCGTTGTTAAGCCTACAAGAGCTGCCGAAACCCGGGATCGAACCAGGGACCTTTAGATCTTCAGTCTAACGCTCTCCCAACTGAGCTATTTCGGCACATTGAAGTGAAGTGAGGTGAGGTGAGGTGAGGTGAGGTGAGGTGAGGTGAGGTGAGGTGAGGTGAGGTGAGGTGAGGTGAGGTGAGGTGAGGTGAGGTGAGGTGAGGTGAGGTGAGGTGAGGTGAGGTGAGGTGAGGTGAGGTGAGGTGAGGTGAGGTGAGGTGAGGTGAAGCAAATGCAAAAAAGAATATTTGGCTTTACATTTAGAAAAGAGCAACATGCCAGAGCTTTCTTCCCAAGGCTCTGCAGCGCTATGTGTTGGTGTACACTGGTCCTTTGAAGAAGAACGCATTTTTGACATGTCCTTGCACATTGGCTGAGAAAATGATAAACTGCAGGATGTTGCCCAATGGCGTTTCTGCTGCGCCCAAGACCCTTACATGCTTTAAACCTTGCTCTTGGTCTTCCTATTCTTGTCAGGAAGCAGTACACCAAAAGGGGCACGTGCGCTTGCCGAAACCCGGGATCGAACCAGGGACCTGTAGATCTTCAGTCTAACGCTCTCCCAACTGAGCTATTTCGGCCTTTGGTGTCATGGTTTGCCGACAACTGTGGGCTACCATGTGTTGGTGTGAAGGGATCCTATTGAGGAGTGACATTTTTATGTCTACGCATTTTGCCGGGGAAAGAAAAAAGGCAGCAAGATACGCAACTTTATTCCCGGTGAGACTAAGCAACCACTCTGTTATGAACAACAGCTACATGAGAAGCAAAGGAATCAAGCAATTTCTAGACTGATAAGAGGGAAAGACAACAGCTCACACATAGTGGGAGCGTTGTTAAGCCTACAAGAGCTGCCGAAACCCGGGATCGAACCAGGGACCTTTAGATCTTCAGTCTAACGCTCTCCCAACTGAGCTATTTCGGCACATTGAAGTGAAGTGAAGTGAAGTGAAGTGAAGTGAAGTGAAGTGAAGTGAGGTGAGGTGAGGTGAGGTGAGGTGAGGTGAGGTGAGGTGAGGTGAGGTGAGGTGAGGTGAGGTGAGGTGAGGTGAGGTGAAGCAAATGCAAATGCAAAAAAGAATATTTGGCTTTACATTTAGAAAAGAGCAACATGCCAGAGCTTTCTTCCCAAGGCTCTGCAGCGCTATGTGTTGGTGTACACTGGTCCTTTGAAGAAGAACGCATTTTTGACATGTCCTTGCACATTGGCTGAGAAAATGATAAACTGCAGGATGTTGCCCAATGGCGTTTCTGCTGCGCCCAAGACCCTTACATGCTTTAAACCTTGCTCTTGGTCTTCCTATTCTTGTCAGGAAGCAGTACACCAAAAGGGGCACGTGCGCTTGCCGAAACCCGGGATCGAACCAGGGACCTTTAGATCTTCAGTCTAACGCTCTCCCAACTGAGCTATTTCGGCCTTTGGGAGTGACATTTTTATGTCTACGCATTTTGCCGGGGAAAGAAAAAAGGCAGCAAGATACGCAACTTTATTCCCGGTGAGACTAAGCAACCACTCTGTTATGAACAACAGCTACATGAGAAGCAAAGGAATCAAGCAATTTCTAGACTGATAAGAGGGAAAGACAACAGCTCACACATAGTGGGAGCGTTGTTAAGCCTACAAGAGCTGCCGAAACCCAGGATCGAACCAGGGACCTTTAGATCTTCAGTCTAACGCTCTCCCAACTGAGCTATTTCGGCACATTGAAGTGAGGCGAAGTGAGGTGAAGTGAGGTGAAGTGAGGTGAAGTGAAGTGAAGCAAATGCAAATGCAAATGCAAATGCAAATGCAAATGCAAATGCAAATGCAAAAAAGAATATTTGGCTTTACATTTAGAAAAGAGCAACATGCCAGAGCTTTCTTCCCAAGGCTCTGCAGCGCTATGTGTTGGTGTACACTGGTCCTTTGAAGAAGAACGCATTTTTGACATGTCCTTGCACATTGGCTGAGAAAATGATAAACTGCAGGATGTTGCCCAATGGCGTTTCTGCTGCGCCCAAGACCCTTACATGCTTTAAACCTTGCTCTTGGTCTTCCTATTCTTGTCAGGAAGCAGTACACCAAAAGGGGCACGTGCGCTTGCCGAAACCCGGGATCGAACCAGGGACCTTTAGATCTTCAGTCTAACGCTCTCCCAACTGAGCTATTTCGGCCTTTGGTGTCATGGTTTGCCGACAACTGTGGGCTACCATGTGTTGGTGTGAAGGGATCCTATTGAGGAGTGACATTTTTATGTCTACGCATTTTGCCGGGGAAAGAAAAAAGGCAGCAAGATACGCAACTTTATTCCCGGTGAGACTAAGCAACCACTCTGTTATGAACAACAGCTACATGAGAAGCAAAGGAATCAAGCAATTTCTAGACTGATAAGAGGGAAAGACAACAGCTCACACATAGTGGGAGCGTTGTTAAGCCTACAAGAGCTGCCGAAACCCGGGATCGAACCAGGGACCTTTAGATCTTCAGTCTAACGCTCTCCCAACTGAGCTATTTCGGCACATTGAAGTGAAGTGAGGTGAGGTGAGGTGAGGTGAGGTGAGGTGAGGTGAGGTGAGGTGAGGTGAGGTGAGGTGAGGTGAGGTGAGGTGAGGTGAGGTGAGGTGAGGTGAGGTGAGGTGAGGTGAGGTGAGGTGAGGTGAGGTGAGGTGAGGTGAGGTGAGGTGAGGTGAGGTGAGGTGAGGTGAGGTGAGGTGAGGTGAGGTGAGGTGAGGTGAGGTGAGGTGAGGTGAGGTGAGGTGAGGTGAGGTGAGGTGAGGTGAGGTGAGGTGAGGTGAGGTGAGGTGAGGTGAAGCAAATGCAAAATAGAATATTTGGCTTTACATTTAGAAAAGATCAACATGCCAGAGCTTTCTTCCCAAGGCTCTGCAGCGCTATGTGTTGGTGTACACTGGTCCTTTGAAGAAGAACGCATTTTTGACATGTCCTTGCACATTGGCTGAGAAAATAATAAACTGCAGGATGTTGCCCAATGGCGTTTCTGCTGCGCCCAAGACCCTTACATGCTTTAAACCTTGCTCTTGGTCTTCCTATTCTTGTCAGGAAGCAGTACACCAAAAGGGGCACGTGCGCTTGCCGAAACCCAGGATCGAACCAGGGACCTTTAGATCTTCAGTCTAACGCTCTCCCAACTGAGCTATTTCGGCCTTTGGTGTCATGGTTTGCCGACAACTGTGGGCTACCATGTGTTGGTGTGAAGGGATCCTATTGAGGAGTGACATTTTTATGTCTACGCATTTTGCCGGGGAAAGAAAAAAGGCAGCAAGATACGCAACTTTATTCCCGGTGAGACTAAGCAACCACTCTGTTATGAACAACAGCTACATGAGAAGCAAAGGAATCAAGCAATTTCTAGACTGATAAGAGGGAAAGACAACAGCTCACACATAGTGGGAGCGTTGTTAAGCCTACAAGAGCTGCCGAAACCCGGGATCGAACCAGGGACCTTTAGATCTTCAGTCTAACGCTCTCCCAACTGAGCCTTTGGTGTCATGGTTTGCCGACAACTGTGGGCTACCATGTGTTGGTGTGAAGGGATGCTATTGAGGAGTGACATTTTTATGTCTACGCATTTTGCCGGGGAAAGAAAAAAGGCAGCAAGATACGCAACTTTATTCCCGGTGAGACTAAGCAACCACTCTGTTATGAACAACAGCTACATGAGAAGCAAAGGAATCAAGCAATTTCTAGACTGATAAGAGGGAAAGACAACAGCTCACACATAGTGGGAGCGTTGTTAAGCCTACAAGAGCTGCCGAAACCCGGGATCGAACCAGGGACCTTTAGATCTTCAGTCTAACGCTCTCCCAACTGAGCTATTTCGGCACATTGAAGTGAGGTGAAGTGAGGTGAAGTGAGGTGAAGTGAAGTGAAGTGAAGTGAAGTGAAGTGAAGTGAAGTGAAGTGAAGCGAAGTGAAGCGAAGTGAAGCGAAGTGAAGTGAAGTGAAGTAAATGCAAATGCAAATGCAAATGCAAAAAAGAATATTTGGCTTTACATTTAGAAAAGAGCAACATGCCAGAGCTTTCTTCCCAAGGCTCTGCAGCGCTATGTGTTGGTGTACACTGGTCCTTTGAAGAAGAACGCATTTTTGACATGTCCTTGCACATTGGCTGAGAAAATGATAAACTGCAGGATGTTGCCCAATGGCGTTTCTGCTGCGCCCAAGACCCTTACATGCTTTAAACCTTGCTCTTGGTCTTCCTATTCTTGTCAGGAAGCAGTACACCAAAAGGGGCACGTGCGCTTGCCGAAACCCGGGATCGAACCAGGGACCTTTAGATCTTCAGTCTAACGCTCTCCCAACTGAGCTATTTCGGCCTTTGGTGTCATGGTTTGCCGACAACTGTGGGCTACCATGTGTTGGTGTGAAGGGATCCTATTGAGGAGTGACATTTTTATGTCTACGCATTTTGCCGGGGAAAGAAAAAAGGCAGCAAGATACGCAACTTTATTCCCGGTGAGACTAAGCAACCACTCTGTTATGAACAACAGCTACATGAGAAGCAAAGGAATCAAGCAATTTCTAGACTGATAAGAGGGAAAGACAACAGCTCACACATAGTGGGAGCGTTGTTAAGCCTACAAGAGCTGCCGAAACACGGGATCGAACCAGGGACCTTTAGATCTTCAGTCTAACGCTCTCCCAACTGAGCTATTTCGGCACATTGAAGTGAAGTGAAGTGAAGTGAAGTGAAGTGAAGTGAAGTGAAGTGAAGTGAAGTGAAGTGAAGTGAAGTGAGGTGAGGTGAGGTGAGGTGAGGTGAGGTGAGGTGAGGTGAGGTGAGGTGAGGTGAAGCAAATGCAAATGCAAAAAAGAATATTTGGCTTTACATTTAGAAAAGAGCAACATGCCAGAGCTTTCTTCCCAAGGCTCTGCAGCGCTATGTGTTGGTGTACACTGGTCCTTTGAAGAAGAACGCATTTTTGACATGTCCTTGCACATTGGCTGAGAAAATGATAAACTGCAGGATGTTGCCCAATGGCGTTTCTGCTGCGCCCAAGACCCTTACATGCTTTAAACCTTGCTCTTGGTCTTCCTATTCTTGTCAGGAAGCAGTACACCAAAAGGGGCACGTGCGCTTGCCGAAACCCGGGATCGAACCAGGGACCTTTAGATCTTCAGTCTAACGCTCTCCCAACTGAGCTATTTCAGCCTTTGGTGTCATGGTTTGCCGACAACTGTGGGCTACCATGTGTTGGTGTGAAGGGAACCTATTGAGGAGTGACATTTTTATGTCTACGCATTTTGCCGGGGAAAGAAAAAAGGCAGCAAGATACGCAACTTTATTCCCGGTGAGACTAAGCAACCACTCTGTTATGAACAACAGCTACATGAGAAGCAAAGGAATCAAGCAATTTCTAGACTGATAAGAGAGAAAGACAACAGCTCACACATAGTGGGAGCGTTGTTAAGCCTACAAGAGCTGCCGAAACCCGGGATCGAACCAGGGACCTTTAGATCTTCAGTCTAACGCTCTCCCAACTGAGCTATTTCGGCACATTGAAGTGAGGTGAGGTGAGGTGAGGTGAGGTGAGGTGAGGTGAGGTGAGGTGAGGTGAGGTGAGGTGAGGTGAGGTGAGGTGAGGTGAGGTGAGGTGAGGTGAGGTGAGGTGAGGTGAGGTGAGGTGAGGTGAGGTGAGGTGAGGTGAGGTGAGGTGAGGTGAGGTGAGGTGAGGTGAGGTGAGGTGAGGTGAGGTGAGGTGAGGTGAGGTGAGGTGAAGCAAATGCAAATGCAAAAAAGAATATTTGGCTTTACATTTAGAAAAGAGCAACATGCCAGAGCTTTCTTCCCAAGGCTCTGCAGCGCTATGTGTTGGTGTACACTGGTCCTTTGAAGAAGAACGCATTTTTGACATGTCCTTGCACATTGGCTGAGAAAATGATAAACTGCAGGATGTTGCCCAATGGCGTTTCTGCTGCGCCCAAGACCCTTACATGCTTTAAACCTTGCTCTTGGTCTTCCTATTCTTGTCAGGAAGCAGTACACCAAAAGGGGCACGTGCGCTTGCCGAAACCCGGGATCGAACCAGGGACCTTTAGATCTTCAGTCTAACGCTCTCCCAACTGAGCTATTTCGGCCTTTGGTGTCATGGTTTGCCGACAACTGTGGGCTACCATGTGTTGGTGTGAAGGGAACCTATTGAGGAGTGACATTTTTATGTCTACGCATTTTGCCGGGGAAAGAAAAAAGGCAGCAAGATACGCAACTTTATTCCCGGTGAGACTAAGCAACACATTGAAGTGAGGTGAGGTGAGGTGAACCTTGCTCTTGGTCTTCCTATTCTTGTCAGGAAGCAGTACACCAAAAGGGGCACGTGCGCTTGCCGAAACCCGGGATCGAACCAGGGACCTTTAGATCTTCAGTCTAACGCTCTCCCAACTGAGCTATTTCGGCCTTTGGTGTCATGGTTTGCCGACAACTGTGGGCTACCATGTGTTGGTGTGAAGGGATCCTATTGAGGAGTGACATTTTTATGTCTACGCATTTTGCCGGGGAAAGAAAAAAGGCAGCAAGATACGCAACTTTATTCCCGGTGAGACTAAGCAACCACTCTGTTATGAACAACAGCTACATGAGAAGCAAAGGAATCAAGCAATTTCTAGACTGATAAGAGGGAAAGACAACAGCTCACACATAGTGGGAGCGTTGTTAAGCCTACAAGAGCTACCGAAACACGGGATCGAACCAGGGACCTTTAGATCTTCAGTCTAACGCTCTCCCAACTGAGCTATTTCGGCACATTGAATTGAATTGAATTGAATTGAATTGAAGTGAAGTGAAGTGAAGTGAAGTGAAGTGAAGTGAGGTGAGGTGAGGTGAGGTGAGGTGAGGTGAGGTGAGGTGAGGTGAGGTGAGGTGAGGTGAAGTGAAGCAAATGCAAATGCAAAAAAGAATATTTGGCTTTACATTTAGAAAAGAGCAACATGCCAGAGCTTTCTTCCCAAGGCTCTGCAGCGCTATGTGTTGGTGTACACTGGTCCTTTGAAGAAGAACGCATTTTTGACATGTCCTTGCACATTGGCTGAGAAAATGATAAACTGCAGGATGTTGCCCAATGGCGTTTCTGCTGCGCCCAAGACCCTTACATGCTTTAAACCTTGCTCTTGGTCTTCCTATTCTTGTCAGGAAGCAGTACACCAAAAGGGGCACGTGAGGTGAGGTGAGGTGAGGTGAGGTGAGGTGAGGTGAGGTGAGGTGAGGTGAGGTGAGGTGAGGTGAGGTGAGGTGAAGCAAATGCAAATGCAAAAAAGAATATTTGGCTTTACATTTAGAAAAGAGCAACATGCCAGAGCTTTCTTCCCAAGGCTCTGCAGCGCTATGTGTTGGTGTACACTGGTCCTTTGAAGAAGAACGCATTTTTGACATGTCCTTGCACATTGGCTGAGAAAATGATAAACTGCAGGATGTTGCCCAATGGCGTTTCTGCTGCGCCCAAGACCCTTACATGCTTTAAACCTTGCTCTTGGTCTTCCTATTCTTGTCAGGAAGCAGTACACCAAAAGGGGCACGTGCGCTTGCCGAAACCCGGGATCGAACCAGGGACCTTTAGATCTTCAGTCTAACGCTCTCCCAACTGAGCTATTTCAGCCTTTGGTGTCATGGTTTGCCGACAACTGTGGGCTACCATGTGTTGGTGTGAAGGGAACCTATTGAGGAGTGACATTTTTATGTCTACGCATTTTGCCGGGGAAAGAAAAAAGGCAGCAAGATACGCAACTTTATTCCCGGTGAGACTAAGCAACCACTCTGTTATGAACAACAACTACATGAGAAGCAAAGGAATCAAGCAATTTCTAGACTGATAAGAGGGAAAGACAACAGCTCACACATAGTGGGAGCGTTGTTAAGCCTACAAGAGCTGCCGAAACCCGGGATCGAACCAGGGACCTTTAGATCTTCAGTCTAACGCTCTCCCAACTGAGCTATTTCGGCACATTGAAGTGAGGTGAGGTGAGGTGAGGTGAGGTGAGGTGAGGTGAGGTGAGGTGAGGTGAGGTGAGGTGAGGTGAGGTGAGGTGAGGTGAGGTGAGGTGAGGTGAGGTGAGGTGAGGTGAGGTGAGGTGAGGTGAGGTGAGGTGAGGTGAGGTGAGGTGAGGTGAGGTGAGGTGAGGTGAGGTGAGGTGAGGTGAGGTGAGGTGAGGTGAGGTGAGGTGAGGTGAGGTGAGGTGAGGTGAGGTGAGGTGAGGTGAGGTGAGGTGAGGTGAGGTGAGGTGAGGTGAGGTGAGGTGAGGTGAGGTGAAGCAAATGCAAATGCAAAAAAGAATATTTGGCTTTACATTTAGAAAAGAGCAACATGCCAGAGTTTTCTTCCCAAGGCTCTGCAGCGCTATGTGTTGGTGTACACTGGTCCTTTGAAGAAGAACGCATTTTTGACATGTCCTTGCACATTGGCTGAGAAAATGATAAACTGCAGGATGTTGCCCAATGGCGTTTCTGCTGCGCCCAAGACCCTTACATGCTTTAAACCTTGCTCTTGGTCTTCCTATTCTTGTCAGGAAGCAGTACACCAAAAGGGGCACGTGCGCTTGCCGAAACCCGGGATCGAACCAGGGACCTTTAGATCTTCAGTCTAACGCTCTCCCAACTGAGCTATTTCAGCCTTTGGTGTCATGGTTTGCCGACAACTGTGGGCTACCATGTGTTGGTGTGAAGGGAACCTATTGAGGAGTGACATTTTTATGTCTACGCATTTTGCCGGGGAAAGAAAAAAGGCAGCAAGATACGCAACTTTATTCCCGGTGAGACTAAGCAACCACTCTGTTATGAACAACAGCTACATGAGAAGCAAAGGAATCAAGCAATTTCTAGACTGATAAGAGGGAAAGACAACAGCTCACACATAGTGGGAGCGTTGTTAAGCCTACAAGAGCTGCCGAAACCCGGGATCGAACCAGGGACCTTTAGATCTTCAGTCTAACGCTCTCCCAACTGAGCTATTTCGGCACATTGAAGTGAGGTGAGGTGAGGTGAGGTGAGGTGAGGTGAGGTGAGGTGAGGTGAGGTGAGGTGAGGTGAGGTGAGGTGAGGTGAGGTGAGGTGAGGTGAGGTGAGGTGAGGTGAGGTGAGGTGAGGTGAGGTGAGGTGAGGTGAGGTGAGGTGAGGTGAGGTGAGGTGAGGTGAGGTGAGGTGAGGTGAGGTGAGGTGAGGTGAGGTGAGGTGAGGTGAGGTGAGGTGAGGTGAGGTGAGGTGAGGTGAGGTGAGGTGAGGTGAGGTGAAGCAAATGCAAATGCAAAAAAGAATATTTGGCTTTACATTTAGAAAAGAGCAACATGCCAGAGCTTTCTTCCCAAGGCTCTGCAGCGCTATGTGTTGGTGTACACTGGTCCTTTGAAGAAGAACGCATTTTTGACATGTCCTTGCACATTGGCTGAGAAAATGATAAACTGCAGGATGTTGCCCAATGGCGTTTCTGCTGCGCCCAAGACCCTTACATGCTTTAAACCTTGCTCTTGGTCTTCCTATTCTTGTCAGGAAGCAGTACACCAAAAGGGGCACGTGCGCTTGCCGAAACCCGGGATCGAACCAGGGACCTTTAGATCTTCAGTCTAACGCTCTCCCAACTGAGCTATTTCGGCCTTTGGTGTCATGGTTTGCCGACAACTGTGGGCTACCATGTGTTGGTGTGAAGGGAACCTATTGAGGAGTGACATTTTTATGTCTACGCATTTTGCCGGGGAAAGAAAAAAGGCAGCAAGATACGCAACTTTATTCCCGGTGAGACTAAGCAACCACTCTGTTATGAACAACAGCTACATGAGAAGCAAAGGAATCAAGCAATTTCTAGACTGATAAGAGGGAAAGACAACAGCTCACACATAGTGGGAGCGTTGTTAAGCCTACAAGAGCTGCCGAAACCCGGGATCGAACCAGGGACCTTTAGATCTTCAGTCTAACGCTCTCCCAACTGAGCTATTTCGGCACATTGAAGTGAGGTGAAGTGAAGTGAAGTGAAGTGAGGTGAAGTGAAGTGAAGCAAATGCAAATGCAAATGCAAATGCAAATGCAAAAAAGAATATTTGGCTTTACATTTAGAAAAGAGCAACATGCCAGAGCTTTCTTCCCAAGGCTCTGCAGCGCTATGTGTTGGTGTACACTGGTCCTTTGAAGAAGAACGCATTTTTGACATGTCCTTGCACATTGGCTGAGAAAATGATAAACTGCAGGATGTTGCCCAATGGCGTTTCTGCTGCGCCCAAGACCCTTACATGCTTTAAACCTTGCTCTTGGTCTTCCTATTCTTGTCAGGAAGCAGTACACCAAAAGGGGCACGTGCGCTTGCCGAAACCCGGGATCGAACCAGGGACCTTTAGATCTTCAGTCTAACGCTCTCCCAACTGAGCTATTTCGGCCTTTGGTGTCATGGTTTGCCGACAACTGTGGGCTACCATGTGTTGGTGTGAAGGGAACCTATTGAGGAGTGACATTTTTATGTCTACGCATTTTGCCGGGGAAAGAAAAAAGGCAGCAAGATACGCAACTTTATTCCCGGTGAGACTAAGCAACCACTCTGTTATGAACAACAGCTACATGAGAAGCAAAGGAATCAAGCAATTTCTAGACTGATAAGAGGGAAAGACAACAGCTCACACATAGTGGGAGCATTGTTAAGCCTACAAGAGCTGCCGAAACCCGGGATCGAACCAGGGACCTTTAGATCTTCAGTCTAACGCTCTCCCAACTGAGCTATTTCGGCACATTGAAGTGAAGTGAAGTGAGGTGAGGTGAAGTGAAGTGAAGTGAGGTGAGGTGAAGTGAGGTGAGGTGAAGTGAGGTGAGGTGAGGTGAGGTGAGGTGAGGTGAGGTGAGGTGAGGTGAGGTGAAGCAAATGCAAAAAAGAATATTTGGCTTTACATTTAGAAAAGAGCAACATGCCAGAGCTTTCTTCCCAAGGCTCTGCAGCGCTATGTGTTGGTGTACACTGGTCCTTTGAAGAAGAACGCATTTTTGACATGTCCTTGCACATTGGCTGAGAAAATGATAAACTGCAGGATGTTGCCCAATGGCGTTTCTGCTGCGCCCAAGACCCTTACATGCTTTAAACCTTGCTCTTGGTCTTCCTATTCTTGTCAGGAAGCAGTACACCAAAAGGGGCACGTGCGCTTGCCGAAACCCGGGATCGAACCAGGGACCTTTAGATCTTCAGTCTAACGCTCTCCCAACTGAGCTATTTCGGCCTTTGGTGTCATGGTTTGCCGACAACTGTGGGCTACCATGTGTTGGTGTGAAGGGATCCTATTGAGGAGTGACATTTTTATGTCTACGCATTTTGCCGGGGAAAGAAAAAAGGCAGCAAGATACGCAACTTTATTCCCGGTGAGACTAAGCAACCACTCTGTTATGAACAACAGCTACATGAGAAGCAAAGGAATCAAGCAATTTCTAGACTGATAAGAGGGAAAGACAACAGCTCACACATAGTGGGAGCGTTGTTAAGCCTACAAGAGCTGCCGAAACCCGGGATCGAACCAGGGACCTTTAGATCTTCAGTCTAACGCTCTCCCAACTGAGCTATTTCGGCACATTGAAGTGAAGTGAGGTGAGGTGAGGTGAGGTGAGGTGAGGTGAGGTGAGGTGAGGTGAGGTGAGGTGAGGTGAGGTGAGGTGAGGTGAGGTGAGGTGAGGTGAGGTGAGGTGAGGTGAGGTGAGGTGAGGTGAGGTGAGGTGAGGTGAGGTGAGGTGAGGTGAGGTGAAGCAAATGCAAAAAAGAATATTTGGCTTTACATTTAGAAAAGAGCAACATGCCAGAGCTTTCTTCCCAAGGCTCTGCAGCGCTATGTGTTGGTGTACACTGGTCCTTTGAAGAAGAACGCATTTTTGACATGTCCTTGCACATTGGCTGAGAAAATGATAAACTGCAGGATGTTGCCCAATGGCGTTTCTGCTGCGCCCAAGACCCTTACATGCTTTAAACCTTGCTCTTGGTCTTCCTATTCTTGTCAGGAAGCAGTACACCAAAAGGGGCACGTGCGCTTGCCGAAACCCGGGATCGAACCAGGGACCTTTAGATCTTCAGTCTAACGCTCTCCCAACTGAGCTATTTCGGCCTTTGGTGTCATGGTTTGCCGACAACTGTGGGCTACCATGTGTTGGTGTGAAGGGAACCTATTGAGGAGTGACATTTTTATGTCTACGCATTTTGCCGGGGAAAGAAAAAAGGCAGCAAGATACGCAACTTTATTCCCGGTGAGACTAAGCAACCACTCTGTTATGAACAACAGCTACATGAGAAGCAAAGGAATCAAGCAATTTCTAGACTGATAAGAGGGAAAGACAACAGCTCACACATAGTGGGAGCGTTGTTAAGCCTACAAGAGCTGCCGAAACCCGGGATCGAACCAGGGACCTTTAGATCTTCAGTCTAACGCTCTCCCAACTGAGCTATTTCGGCACATTGAAGTGAGGTGAAGTGAAGTGAAGTGAAGTGAAGTGAAGCAAATGCAAATGCAAATGCAAATGCAAATGCAAATGCAAATGCAAATGCAAATGCAAAAAAGAATATTTGGCTTTACATTTAGAAAAGAGCAACATGCCAGAGCTTTCTTCCCAAGGCTCTGCAGCGCTATGTGTTGGTGTACACTGGTCCTTTGAAGAAGAACGCATTTTTGACATGTCCTTGCACATTGGCTGAGAAAATGATAAACTGCAGGATGTTGCCCAATGGCGTTTCTGCTGCGCCCAAGACCCTTACATGCTTTAAACCTTGCTCTTGGTCTTCCTATTCTTGTCAGGAAGCAGTACACCAAAAGGGGCACGTGCGCTTGCCGAAACCCGGGATCGAACCAGGGACCTTTAGATCTTCAGTCTAACGCTCTCCCAACTGAGCTATTTCGGCCTTTGGTGTCATGGTTTGCCGACAACTGTGGGCTACCATGTGTTGGTGTGAAGGGAACCTATTGAGGAGTGACATTTTTATGTCTACGCATTTTGCCGGGGAAAGAAAAAAGGCAGCAAGATACGCAACTTTATTCCCGGTGAGACTAAGCAACCACTCTGTTATGAACAACAGCTACATGAGAAGCAAAGGAATCAAGCAATTTCTAGACTGATAAGAGGGAAAGACAACAGCTCACACATAGTGGGAGCGTTGTTAAGCCTACAAGAGCTGCCGAAACCCGGGATCGAACCAGGGACCTTTAGATCTTCAGTCTAACGCTCTCCCAACTGAGCTATTTCGGCACATTGAAGTGAGGTGAAGTGAGGTGAAGTGAAGTGAAGCAAATGCAAATGCAAATGCAAATGCAAATGCAAATGCAAATGCAAATGCAAAAAAGAATATTTGGCTTTACATTTAGAAAAGAGCAACATGCCAGAGCTTTCTTCCCAAGGCTCTGCAGCGCTATGTGTTGGTGTACACTGGTCCTTTGAAGAAGAACGCATTTTTGACATGTCCTTGCACATTGGCTGAGAAAATGATAAACTGCAGGATGTTGCCCAATGGCGTTTCTGCTGCGCCCAAGACCCTTACATGCTTTAAACCTTGCTCTTGGTCTTCCTATTCTTGTCAGGAAGCAGTACACCAAAAGGGGCACGTGCGCTTGCCGAAACCCGGGATCGAACCAGGGACCTTTAGATCTTCAGTCTAACGCTCTCCCAACTGAGCTATTTCGGCCTTTGGTGTCATGGTTTGCCGACAACTGTGGGCTACCATGTGTTGGTGTGAAGGCATCCTATTGAGGAGTGACATTTTTATGTCTACGCATTTTGCCGGGGAAAGAAAAAAGGCAGCAAGATACGCAACTTTATTCCCGGTGAGACTAAGCAACCACTCTGTTATGAACAACAGCTACATGAGAAGCAAAGGAATCAAGCAATTTCTAGACTGATAAGAGGGAAAGACAACAGCTCACACATAGTGGGAGCGTTGTTAAGCCTACAAGAGCTGCCGAAACCCGGGATCGAACCAGGGACCTTTAGATCTTCAGTCTAACGCTCTCCCAACTGAGCTATTTCGGCACGTTGAAGTGAGGTGAGGTGAAGTGAAGTGAAGTGAAACAAATGCAAATGCAAATGCAAATGCAAATGCAAATGCAAATGCAAATGCAAATGCAAATGCAAAAAAGAATATTTGGCTTTACATTTAGAAAAGAGCAACATGCCAGAGCTTTCTTCCCAAGGCTCTGCAGCGCTATGTGTTGGTGTACACTGGTCCTTTGAAGAAGAACGCATTTTTGACATGTCCTTGCACATTGGCTGAGAAAATGATAAACTGCAGGATGTTGCCCAATGGCGTTTCTGCTGCGCCCAAGACCCTTACATGCTTTAAACCTTGCTCTTGGTCTTCCTATTCTTGTCAGGAAGCAGTACACCAAAAGGGGCACGTGCGCTTGCCGAAACCCGGGATCGAACCAGGGACCTTTAGATCTTCAGTCTAACGCTCTCCCAACTGAGCTATTTCGGCCTTTGGTGTCATGGTTTGCCGACAACTGTGGGCTACCATGTGTTGGTGTGAAGGGATCCTATTGAGGAGTGACATTTTTATGTCTACGCATTTTGCCGGGGAAAGAAAAAAGGCAGCAAGATACGCAACTTTATTCCCGGTGAGACTAAGCAACCACTCTGTTATGAACAACAGCTACATGAGAAGCAAAGGAATCAAGCAATTTCTAGACTGATAAGAGGGAAAGACAACAGCTCACACATAGTGGGAGCGTTGTTAAGCCTACAAGAGCTGCCGAAACCCGGGATCGAACCAGGGACCTTTAGATCTTCAGTCTAACGCTCTCCCAACTGAGCTATTTCGGCACATTGAAGTGAAGTGAGGTGAGGTGAGGTGAGGTGAGGTGAGGTGAGGTGAGGTGAGGTGAGGTGAGGTGAGGTGAGGTGAGGTGAGGTGAGGTGAGGTGAGGTGAGGTGAGGTGAGGTGAGGTGAGGTGAGGTGAGGTGAGGTGAGGTGAGGTGAGGTGAGGTGAGGTGAGGTGAGGTGAGGTGAGGTGAGGTGAGGTGAGGTGAGGTGAGGTGAGGTGAGGTGAGGTGAGGTGAAGCAAATGCAAATGCAAAAAAGAATATTTGGCTTTACATTTAGAAAAGAGCAACATGCCAGAGCTTTCTTCCCAAGGCTCTGCAGCGCTATGTGTTGGTGTACACTGGTCCTTTGAAGAAGAACGCATTTTTGACATGTCCTTGCACATTGGCTGAGAAAATGATAAACTGCAGGATGTTGCCCAATGGCGTTTCTGCTGCGCCCAAGACCCTTACATGCTTTAAACCTTGCTCTTGGTCTTCCTATTCTTGTCAGGAAGCAGTACACCAAAAGGGGCACGTGCGCTTGCCGAAACCCAGGATCGAACCAGGGACCTTTAGATCTTCAGTCTAACGCTCTCCCAACTGAGCTATTTCGGCCTTTGGTGTCATGGTTTGCCGACAACTGTGGGCTACCATGTGTTGGTGTGAAGGGAACCTATTGAGGAGTGACATTTTTATGTCTACGCATTTTGCCGGGGAAAGAAAAAAGGCAGCAAGATACGCAACTTTATTCCCGGTGAGACTAAGCAACCACTCTGTTATGAACAACAGCTACATGAGAAGCAAAGGAATCAAGCAATTTCTAGACTGATAAGAGGGAAAGACAACAGCTCACACATAGTGGGAGCGTTGTTAAGCCTACAAGAGCTGCCGAAACCCGGGATCGAACCAGGGACCTTTAGATCTTCAGTCTAACGCTCTCCCAACTGAGCTATTTCGGCACATTGAAGTGAGGTGAAGTGAAGTGAAGTGAAGTGAAGTGAAGTGAAGTGAAGCAAATGCAAATGCAAATGCAAATGCAAATGCAAATGCAAATGCAAAAAAGAATATTTGGCTTTACATTTAGAAAAGAGCAACATGCCAGAGCTTTCTTCCCAAGGCTCTGCAGCGCTATGTGTTGGTGTACACTGGTCCTTTGAAGAAGAACGCATTTTTGACATGTCCTTGCACATTGGCTGAGAAAATGATAAACTGCAGGATGTTGCCCAATGGCGTTTCTGCTGCGCCCAAGACCCTTACATGCTTTAAACCTTGCTCTTGGTCTTCCTATTCTTGTCAGGAAGCAGTACACCAAAAGGGGCACGTGCGCTTGCCGAAACCCGGGATCGAACCAGGGACCTTTAGATCTTCAGTCTAACGCTCTCCCAAGTGAGCTATTTCGGCCTTTGGTGTCATGGTTTGCCGACAACTGTGGGCTACCATGTGTTGGTGTGAAGGGAACCTATTGAGGAGTGACATTTTTATGTCTACGCATTTTGCCGGGGAAAGAAAAAAGGCAGCAAGATACGCAACTTTATTCCCGGTGAGACTAAGCAACCACTCTGTTATGAACAACAGCTACATGAGAAGCAAAGGAATCAAGCAATTTCTAGACTGATAAGAGGGAAAGACAACAGCTCACACATAGTGGGAGCGTTGTTAAGCCTACAAGAGCTGCCGAAACCCGGGATCGAACCAGGGACCTTTAGATCTTCAGTCTAACGCTCTCCCAACTGAGCTATTTCGGCACATTGAAGTGAGGTGAAGTGAAGTGAAGCAAATGCAAATGCAAATGCAAATGCAAATGCAAATGCAAATGCAAATGCAAAAAAGAATATTTGGCTTTACATTTAGAAAAGAGCAACATGCCAGAGCTTTCTTCCCAAGGCTCTGCAGCGCTATGTGTTGGTGTACACTGGTCCTTTGAAGAAGAACGCATTTTTGACATGTCCTTGCACATTGGCTGAGAAAATGATAAACTGCAGGATGTTGCCCAATGGCGTTTCTGCTGCGCCCAAGACCCTTACATGCTTTAAACCTTGCTCTTGGTCTTCCTATTCTTGTCAGGAAGCAGTACACCAAAAGGGGCACGTGCGCTTGCCGAAACCCGGGATCGAACCAGGGACCTTTAGATCTTCAGTCTAACGCTCTCCCAACTGAGCTATTTCGGCACATTGAAGTGAGGTGAAGTGAGGTGAAGTGAAGTGAAACAAATGCAAATGCAAATGCAAATGCAAATGCAAATGCAAATGCAAATGCAAATGCAAATGCAAATGCAAATGCAAAAAAGAATATTTGGCTTTACATTTAGAAAAGAGCAACATGCCAGAGCTTTCTTCCCAAGGCTCTGCAGCGCTATGTGTTGGTGTACACTGGTCCTTTGAAGAAGAACGCATTTTTGACATGTCCTTGCACATTGGCTGAGAAAATGATAAACTGCAGGATGTTGCCCAATGGCGTTTCTGCTGCGCCCAAGACCCTTACATGCTTTAAACCTTGCTCTTGGTCTTCCTATTCTTGTCAGGAAGCAGTACACCAAAAGGGGCACGTGCGCTTGCCGAAACCCGGGATCGAACCAGGGACCTTTAGATCTTCAGTCTAACGCTCTCCCAACTGAGCTATTTCGGCCTTTGGTGTCATGGTTTGCCGACAACTGTGGGCTACCATGTGTTGGTGTGAAGGCATCCTATTGAGGAGTGACATTTTTATGTCTACGCATTTTGCCGGGGAAAGAAAAAAGGCAGCAAGATACGCAACTTTATTCCCGGTGAGACTAAGCAACCACTCTGTTATGAACAACAGCTACATGAGAAGCAAAGGAATCAAGCAATTTCTAGACTGATAAGAGGGAAAGACAACAGCTCACACATAGTGGGAGCGTTGTTAAGCCTACAAGAGCTGCCGAAACCCGGGATCGAACCAGGGACCTTTAGATCTTCAGTCTAACGCTCTCCCAACTGAGCTATTTCGGCACATTGAAGTGAGGTGAGGTGAGGTGAGGTGAGGTGAGGTGAGGTGAGGTGAGGTGAGGTGAGGTGAGGTGAGGTGAGGTGAGGTGAGGTGAGGTGAGGTGAGGTGAGGTGAGGTGAGGTGAGGTGAGGTGAGGTGAGGTGAGGTGAGGTGAGGTGAGGTGAGGTGAGGTGAGGTGAGGTGAGGTGAGGTGAGGTGAGGTGAGGTGAGGTGAGGTGAGGTGAGGTGAAGTGAAGCAAATGCAAATGCAAATGCAAAAAAGAATATTTGGCTTTACATTTAGAAAAGAGCAACATGCCAGAGCTTTCTTCCCAAGGCTCTGCAGCGCTATGTGTTGGTGTACACTGGTCCTTTGAAGAAGAACGCATTTTTGACATGTCCTTGCACATTGGCTGAGAAAATGATAAACTGCAGGATGTTGCCCAATGGCGTTTCTGCTGCGCCCAAGACCCTTACATGCTTTAAACCTTGCTCTTGGTCTTCCTATTCTTGTCAGGAAGCAGTACACCAAAAGGGGCACGTGCGCTTGCCGAAACCCGGGATCGAACCAGGGACCTTTAGATCTTCAGTCTAACGCTCTCCCAACTGAGCTATTTCGGCCTTTGGTGTCATGGTTTGCCGACAACTGTGGGCTACCATGTGTTGGTGTGAAGGGATCCTATTGAGGAGTGACATTTTTATGTCTACGCATTTTGCCGGGGAAAGAAAAAAGGCAGCAAGATACGCAACTTTATTCCCGGTGAGACTAAGCAACCACTCTGTTATGAACAACAGCTACATGAGAAGCAAAGGAATCAAGCAATTTCTAGACTGATAAGAGGGAAAGACAACAGCTCACACATAGTGGGAGCGTTGTTAAGCCTACAAGAGCTGCCGAAACCCGGGATCGAACCAGGGACCTTTAGATCTTCAGTCTAACGCTCTCCCAACTGAGCTATTTCGGCACATTGAAGTGAAGTGAGGTGAGGTGAGGTGAGGTGAGGTGAGGTGAGGTGAGGTGAGGTGAGGTGAGGTGAGGTGAGGTGAGGTGAGGTGAGGTGAGGTGAGGTGAGGTGAGGTGAGGTGAGGTGAGGTGAGGTGAGGTGAGGTGAGGTGAGGTGAGGTGAGGTGAGGTGAGGTGAGGTGAGGTGAGGTGAAGCAAATGCAAAAAAGAATATTTGGCTTTACATTTAGAAAAGAGCAACATGCCAGAGCTTTCTTCCCAAGGCTCTGCAGCGCTATGTGTTGGTGTACACTGGTCCTTTGAAGAAGAACGCATTTTTGACATGTCCTTGCACATTGGCTGAGAAAATGATAAACTGCAGGATGTTGCCCAATGGCGTTTCTGCTGCGCCCAAGACCCTTACATGCTTTAAACCTTGCTCTTGGTCTTCCTATTCTTGTCAGGAAGCAGTACACCAAAAGGGGCACGTGCGCTTGCCGAAACCCGGGATCGAACCAGGGACCTTTAGATCTTCAGTCTAACGCTCTCCCAACTGAGCTATTTCGGCCTTTGGTGTCATGGTTTGCCGACAACTGTGGGCTACCATGTGTTGGTGTGAAGGGATCCTATTGAGGAGTGACATTTTTATGTCTACGCATTTTGCCGGGGAAAGAAAAAAGGCAGCAAGATACGCAACTTTATTCCCGGTGAGACTAAGCAACCACTCTGTTATGAACAACAGCTACATGAGAAGCAAAGGAATCAAGCAATTTCTAGACTAATAAGAGGGAAAGACAACAGCTCACACATAGTGGGAGCGTTGTTAAGCCTACAAGAGCTGCCGAAACCCGGGATCGAACCAGGGACCTTTAGATCTTCAGTCTAACGCTCTCCCAACTGAGCTATTTCGGCACATTGAAGTGAAGTGAGGTGAGGTGAGGTGAGGTGAGGTGAGGTGAGGTGAGGTGAAGTGAAGCAAATGCAAATGCAAAAAAGAATATTTGGCTTTACATTTAGAAAAGAGCAACATGCCAGAGCTTTCTTCCCAAGGCTCTGCAGCGCTATGTGTTGGTGTACACTGGTCCTTTGAAGAAGAACGCATTTTTGACATGTCCTTGCACATTGGCTGAGAAAATGATAAACTGCAGGATGTTGCCCAATGGCGTTTCTGCTGCGCCCAAGACCCTTACATGCTTTAAACCTTGCTCTTGGTCTTCCTATTCTTGTCAGGAAGCAGTACACCAAAAGGGGCACGTGCGCTTGCCGAAACCCGGGATCGAACCAGGGACCTTTAGATCTTCAGTCTAACGCTCTCCCAACTGAGCTATTTCGGCCTTTGGTGTCATGGTTTGCCGACAACTGTGGGCTACCATGTGTTGGTGTGAAGGGATCCTATTGAGGAGTGACATTTTTATGTCTACGCATTTTGCCGGGGAAAGAAAAAAGGCAGCAAGATACGCAACTTTATTCCCGGTGAGACTAAGCAACCACTCTGTTATGAACAACAGCTACATGAGAAGCAAAGGAATCAAGCAATTTCTAGACTGATAAGAGGGAAAGACAACAGCTCACACATAGTGGGAGCGTTGTTAAGCCTACAAGAGCTGCCGAAACCCGGGATCGAACCAGGGACCTTTAGATCTTCAGTCTAACGCTCTCCCAACTGAGCTATTTCGGCACATTGAAGTGAAGTGAAGTGAAGTGAAGTGAAGTGAAGTGAAGTGAAGTGAAGTGAAGTGAAGTGAAGTGAAGTGAAGTGAGGTGAGGTGAGGTGAGGTGAGGTGAGGTGAGGTGAGGTGAGGTGAGGTGAGGTGAGGTGAGGTGAAGCAAATGCAAAAAAGAATATTTGGCTTTACATTTAGAAAAGAGCAACATGCCAGAGCTTTCTTCCCAAGGCTCTGCAGCGCTATGTGTTGGTGTACACTGGTCCTTTGAAGAAGAACGCATTTTTGACATGTCCTTGCACATTGGCTGAGAAAATGATAAACTGCAGGATGTTGCCCAATGGCGTTTCTGCTGCGCCCAAGACCCTTACATGCTTTAAACCTTGCTCTTGGTCTTCCTATTCTTGTCAGGAAGCAGTACACCAAAAGGGGCACGTGCGCTTGCCGAAACCCGGGATCGAACCAAGGACCTTTAGATCTTCAGTCTAACGCTCGCCCAACTGAGCTATTTCGGCCTTTGGTGTCATGGTTTGCCGACAACTGTGGGCTACCATGTGTTGGTGTGAAGGGATCCTATTGAGGAGTGACATTTTTATGTCTACGCATTTTGCCGGGGAAAGAAAAAAGGCAGCAAGATACGCAACTTTATTCCCGGTGAGACTAAGCAACCACTCTGTTATGAACAACAGCTACATGAGAAGCAAAGGAATCAAGCAATTTCTAGACTGATAAGAGGGAAAGACAACAGCTCACACATAGTGGGAGCGTTGTTAAGCCTACAAGAGCTGCCGAAACCCGGGATCGAACCAGGGACCTTTAGATCTTCAGTCTAACGCTCTCCCAACTGAGCTATTTCGGCACATTGAAGTGAAGTGAAGTGAGGTGAGGTGAGGTGAGGTGAGGTGAGGTGAGGTGAGGTGAGGTGAGGTGAGGTGAGGTGAGGTGAGGTGAGGTGAGGTGAGGTGAGGTGAGGTGAGGTGAGGTGAGGTGAGGTGAGGTGAGGTGAGGTGAGGTGAGGTGAGGTGAGGTGAGGTGAGGTGAGGTGAGGTGAGGTGAGGTGAGGTGAAGTGAAGCAAATGCAAATGCAAATGCAAAAAAGAATATTTGGCTTTACATTTAGAAAAGAGCAACATGCCAGAGCTTTCTTCCCAAGGCTCTGCAGCGCTATGTGTTGGTGTACACTGGTCCTTTGAAGAAGAACGCATTTTTGACATGTCCTTGCACATTGGCTGAGAAAATGATAAACTGCAGGATGTTGCCCAATGGCGTTTCTGCTGCGCCCAAGACCCTTACATGCTTTAAACCTTGCTCTTGGTCTTCCTATTCTTGTCAGGAAGCAGTACACCAAAAGGGGCACGTGCGCTTGCCGAAACCCGGGATCGAACCAGGGACCTTTAGATCTTCAGTCTAACGCTCTCCCAACTGAGCTATTTCGGCCTTTGGTGTCATGGTTTGCCGACAACTGTGGGCTACCATGTGTTGGTGTGAAGGGAACCTATTGAGGAGTGACATTTTTATGTCTACGCATTTTGCCGGGGAAAGAAAAAAGGCAGCAAGATACGCAACTTTATTCCCGGTGAGACTAAGCAACCACTCTGTTATGAACAACAGCTACATGAGAAGCAAAGGAATCAAGCAATTTCTAGACTGATAAGAGGGAAAGACAACAGCTCACACATAGTGGGAGCGTTGTTAAGCCTACAAGAGCTGCCGAAACCCGGGATCGAACCAGGGACCTTTAGATCTTCAGTCTAACGCTCTCCCAACTGAGCTATTTCGGCACATTGAAGTGAGGTGAAGTGAGGTGAAGTGAGGTGAAGTGAAGTGAGGTGAAGTGAAGTGAAGCAAATGCAAATGCAAATGCAAATGCAAATGCAAATGCAAATGCAAATGCAAATGCAAATGCAAAAAAGAATATTTGGCTTTACATTTAGAAAAGAGCAACATGCCAGAGCTTTCTTCCCAAGGCTCTGCAGCGCTATGTGTTGGTGTACACTGGTCCTTTGAAGAAGAACGCATTTTTGACATGTCCTTGCACATTGGCTGAGAAAATGATAAACTGCAGGATGTTGCCCAATGGCGTTTCTGCTGCGCCCAAGACCCTTACATGCTTTAAACCTTGCTCTTGGTCTTCCTATTCTTGTCAGGAAGCAGTACACCAAAAGGGGCACGTGCGCTTGCCGAAACCCGGGATCGAACCAGGGACCTTTAGATCTTCAGTCTAACGCTCTCCCAACTGAGCTATTTCGGCCTTTGGTGTCATGGTTTGCCGACAACTGTGGGCTACCATGTGTTGGTGTGAAGGGAACCTATTGAGGAGTGACATTTTTATGTCTACGCATTTTGCCGGGGAAAGAAAAAAGGCAGCAAGATACGCAACTTTATTCCCGGTGAGACTAAGCAACCACTCTGTTATGAACAACAGCTACATGAGAAGCAAAGGAATCAAGCAATTTCTAGACTGATAAGAGGGAAAGACAACAGCTCACACATAGTGGGAGCGTTGTTAAGCCTACAAGAGCTGCCGAAACCCGGGATCGAACCAGGGACCTTTAGATCTTCAGTCTAACGCTCTCCCAACTGAGCTATTTCGGCACATTGAAGTTAGGTGAAGTGAAGTGAAGTGAAGTGAAGTGAAGTGAAGTGAAGTGAAGTGAAGCAAATGCAAATGCAAATGCAAATGCAAAAAAGAATATTTGGCTTTACATTTAGAAAAGAGCAACATGCCAGAGCTTTCTTCCCAAGGCTCTGCAGCGCTATGTGTTGGTGTACACTGGTCCTTTGAAGAAGAACGCATTTTTGACATGTCCTTGCACATTGGCTGAGAAAATGATAAACTGCAGGATGTTGCCCAATGGCGTTTCTGCTGCGCCCAAGACCCTTACATGCTTTAAACCTTGCTCTTGGTCTTCCTATTCTTGTCAGGAAGCAGTACACCAAAATGGGCACGTGCGCTTGCCGAAACCCGGGATCGAACCAGGGACCTTTAGATCTTCAGTCTAACGCTCTCCCAACTGAGCTATTTCGGCCTTTGGTGTCATGGTTTGCCGACAACTGTGGGCTACCATGTGTTGGTGTGAAGGGATCCTATTGAGGAGTGACATTTTTATGTCTACGCATTTTGCCGGGGAAAGAAAAAAGGCAGCAAGATACGCAACTTTATTCCCGGTGAGACTAAGCAACCACTCTGTTATGAACAACAGCTACATGAGAAGCAAAGGAATCAAGCAATTTCTAGACTGATAAGAGGGAAAGACAACAGCTCACACATAGTGGGAGCGTTGTTAAGCCTACAAGAGCTGCCGAAACCCGGGATCGAACCAGGGACCTTTAGATCTTCAGTCTAACGCTCTCCCAACTGAGCTATTTCGGCACATTGAAGTGAGGTGAAGTGAGGTGAGGTGAAGTGAGGTGAAGTGAAGTGAAGTGAAGTGAAGTGAAGTGAAACAAATGCAAATGCAAATGCAAATGCAAATGCAAATGCAAATGCAAAAAAGAATATTTGGCTTTACATTTAGAAAAGAGCAACATGCCAGAGCTTTCTTCCCAAGGCTCTGCAGCGCTATGTGTTGGTGTACACTGGTCCTTTGAAGAAGAATGCATTTTTGACATGTCCTTGCACATTGGCTGAGAAAATGATAAACTGCAGGATGTTGCCCAATGGCGTTTCTGCTGCGCCCAAGACCCTTACATGCTTTAAACCTTGCTCTTGGTCTTCCTATTCTTGTCAGGAAGCAGTACACCAAAAGGGGCACGTGCGCTTGCCGAAACCCGGGATCGAACCAGGGACCTTTAGATCTTCAGTCTAACGCTCTCCCAACTGAGCTATTTCGGCCTTTGGTGTCATGGTTTGCCGACAACTGTGGGCTACCATGTGTTGGTGTGAAGGGATCCTATTGAGGAGTGACATTTTTATGTCTACGCATTTTGCCGGGGAAAGAAAAAAGGCAGCAAGATACGCAACTTTATTCCCGGTGAGACTAAGCAACCACTCTGTTATGAACAACAGCTACATGAGAAGCAAAGGAATCAAGCAATTTCTAGACTGATAAGAGGGAAAGACAACAGCTCACACATAGTGGGAGCGTTGTTAAGCCTACAAGAGCTGCCGAAACCCGGGATCGAACCAGGGACCTTTAGATCTTCAGTCTAACGCTCTCCCAACTGAGCTATTTCGGCACATTGAAGTGAGGTGAAGTGAAGTGAAGTGAAGTGAAGCAAATGCAAATGCAAATGCAAATGCAAATGCAAATGCAAATGCAAATGCAAAAAAGAATATTTGGCTTTACATTTAGAAAAGAGCAACATGCCAGAGCTTTCTTCCCAAGGCTCTGCAGCGCTATGTGTTGGTGTACACTGGTCCTTTGAAGAAGAACGCATTTTTGACATGTCCTTGCACATTGGCTGAGAAAATGATAAACTGCAGGATGTTGCCCAATGGCGTTTCTGCTGCGCCCAAGACCCTTACATGCTTTAAACCTTGCTCTTGGTCTTCCTATTCTTGTCAGGAAGCAGTACACCAAAAGGGGCACGTGCGCTTGCCGAAACCCGGGATCGAACCAGGGACCTTTAGATCTTCAGTCTAACGCTCTCCCAACTGAGCTATTTCGGCCTTTGGTGTCATGGTTTGCCGACAACTGTGGGCTACCATGTGTTGGTGTGAAGGGATCCTATTGAGGAGTGACATTTTTATGTCTACGCATTTTGCCGGGGAAAGAAAAAAGGCAGCAAGATACGCAACTTTATTCCCGGTGAGACTAAGCAACCACTCTGTTATGAACAACAGCTACATGAGAAGCAAAGGAATCAAGCAATTTCTAGACTGATAAGAGGGAAAGACAACAGCTCACACATAGTGGGAGCGTTGTTAAGCCTACAAGAGCTGCCGAAACACGGGATCGAACCAGGGACCTTTAGATCTTCAGTCTAACGCTCTCCCAACTGAGCTATTTCGGCACATTGAATTGAAGTGAAGTGAAGTGAAGTGAAGTGAAGTGAAGTGAAGTGAAGTGAAGTGAAGTGAAGTGAAGTGAAGTGAAGTGAAGTGAAGTGAAGTGAAGTGAAGTGAAGTGAGGTGAGGTGAGGTGAGGTGAGGTGAGGTGAGGTGAGGTGAGGTGAGGTGAGGTGAGGTGAGGTGAAGTGAAGCACATGCAAATGCAAATGCAAAAAAGAATATTTGGCTTTACATTTAGAAAAGAGCAACATGCCAGAGCTTTCTTCCCAAGGCTCTGCAGCGCTATGTGTTGGTGTACACTGGTCCTTTGAAGAAGAACGCATTTTTGACATGTCCTTGCACATTGGCTGAGAAAATGATAAACTGCAGGATGTTGCCCAATGGCGTTTCTGCTGCGCCCAAGACCCTTACATGCTTTAAACCTTGCTCTTGGTCTTCCTATTCTTGTCAGGAAGCAGTACACCAAAAGGGGCACGTGCGCTTGCCGAAACCCGGGATCGAACCAGGGACCTTTAGATCTTCAGTCTAACGCTCTCCCAACTGAGCTATTTCGGCCTTTGGTGTCATGGTTTGCCGACAACTGTGGGCTACCATGTGTTGGTGTGAAGGGAACCTATTGTGGAGTGACATTTTTATGTCTACGCATTTTGCCGGGGAAAGAAAAAAGGCAGCAAGATACGCAACTTTATTCCCGGTGAGACTAAGCAACCACTCTGTTATGAACAACAGCTACATGAGAAGCAAAGGAATCAAGCAATTTCTAGACTGATAAGAGGGAAAGACAACAGCTCACACATAGTGGGAGCGTTGTTAAGCCTACAAGAGCTGCCGAAACCCGGGATCGAACCAGGGACCTTTAGATCTTCAGTCTAACGCTCTCCCAACTGAGCTATTTCGGCACATTGAAGTGAGGTGAAGTGAAGTGAAGTGAAACAAATGCAAATGCAAATGCAAATGCAAATGCAAATGCAAATGCAAATGCAAATGCAAATGCAAAAAAGAATATTTGGCTTTACATTTAGAAAAGAGCAACATGCCAGAGCTTTCTTCCCAAGGCTCTGCAGCGCTATGTGTTGGTGTACACTGGTCCTTTGAAGAAGAACGCATTTTTGACATGTCCTTGCACATTGGCTGAGAAAATGATAAACTGCAGGATGTTGCCCAATGGCGTTTCTGCTGCGCCCAAGACCCTTACATGCTTTAAACCTTGCTCTTGGTCTTCCTATTCTTGTCAGGAAGCAGTACACCAAAAGGGGCACGTGCGCTTGCCGAAACCCGGGATCGAACCAGGGACCTTTAGATCTTCAGTCTAACGCTCTCCCAACTGAGCTATTTCGGCCTTTGGTGTCATGGTTTGCCGACAACTGTGGGCTACCATGTGTTGGTGTGAAGGGATCCTATTGAGGAGTGACATTTTTATGTCTACGCATTTTGCCGGGGAAAGAAAAAAGGCAGCAAGATACGCAACTTTATTCCCGGTGAGACTAAGCAACCACTCTGTTATGAACAACAGCTACATGAGAAGCAAAGGAATCAAGCAATTTCTAGACTGATAAGAGGGAAAGACAACAGCTCACACATAGTGGGAGCGTTGTTAAGCCTACAAGAGCTGCCGAAACCCGGGATCGAACCAGGGACCTTTAGATCTTCAGTCTAACGCTCTCCCAACTGAGCTATTTCGGCACATTGAAGTGAGGTGAAGTGAGGTGAAGTGAGGTGAAGTGAGGTGAAACGAAGTGAAACAAATGCAAATGCAAATGCAAATGCAAATGCAAATGCAAATGCAAATGCAAATGCAAAAAAGAATATTTGGCTTTACATTTAGAAAAGAGCAACATGCCAGAGCTTTCTTCCCAAGGCTCTGCAGCGCTATGTGTTGGTGTACACTGGTCCTTTGAAGAAGAACGCATTTTTGACATGTCCTTGCACATTGGCTGAGAAAATGATAAACTGCAGGATGTTGCCCAATGGCGTTTCTGCTGCGCCCAAGACCCTTACATGCTTTAAACCTTGCTCTTGGTCTTCCTATTCTTGTCAGGAAGCAGTACACCAAAAGGGGCACGTGCGCTTGCCGAAACCCGGGATCGAACCAGGGACCTTTAGATCTTCAGTCTAACGCTCTCCCAACTGAGCTATTTCGGCCTTTGGTGTCATGGTTTGCCGACAACTGTGGGCTACCATGTGTTGGTGTGAAGGGATCCTATTGAGGAGTGACATTTTTATGTCTACGCATTTTGCCGGGGAAAGAAAAAAGGCAGCAAGATACGCAACTTTATTCCCGGTGAGACTAAGCAACCACTCTGTTATGAACAACAGCTACATGAGAAGCAAAGGAATCAAGCAATTTCTAGACTGATAAGAGGGAAAGACAACAGCTCACACATAGTGGGAGCGTTGTTAAGCCTACAAGAGCTGCCGAAACCCGGGATCGAACCAGGGACCTTTAGATCTTCAGTCTAACGCTCTCCCAACTGAGCTATTTCGGCACATTGAAGTGAGGTGAAGTGAAGTGAAACAAATGCAAATGCAAATGCAAATGCAAATGCAAATGCAAATGCAAAAAAGAATATTTGGCTTTACATTTAGAAAAGAGCAACATGCCAGAGCTTTCTTCCCAAGGCTCTGCAGCGCTATGTGTTGGTGTACACTGGTCCTTTGAAGAAGAACGCATTTTTGACATGTCCTTGCACATTGGCTGAGAAAATGATAAACTGCAGGATGTTGCCCAATGGCGTTTCTGCTGCGCCCAAGACCCTTACATGCTTTAAACCTTGCTCTTGGTCTTCCTATTCTTGTCAGGAAGCAGTACACCAAAAGGGGCACGTGCGCTTGCCGAAACCCAGGATCGAACCAGGGACCTTTAGATCTTCAGTCTAACGCTCTCCCAACTGAGCTATTTCGGCCTTTGGTGTCATGGTTTGCCGACAACTGTGGGCTACCATGTGTTGGTGTGAAGGGATCCTATTGAGGAGTGACATTTTTATGTCTACGCATTTTGCCGGGGAAAGAAAAAAGGCAGCAAGATACGCAACTTTATTCCCGGTGAGACTAAGCAACCACTCTGTTATGAACAACAGCTACATGAGAAGCAAAGGAATCAAGCAATTTCTAGACTGATAAGAGGGAAAGACAACAGCTCACACATAGTGGGAGCGTTGTTAAGCCTACAAGAGCTGCCGAAACACGGGATCGAACCAGGGACCTTTAGATCTTCAGTCTAACGCTCTCCCAACTGAGCTATTTCGGCACATTGAAGTGAAGTGAAGTGAAGTGAAGTGAAGTGAAGTGAAGTGAAGTGAAGTGAAGTGAAGTGAAGTGAAGTGAAGTGAAGTGAAGTGAAGTGAAGTGAAGTGAAGTGAAGTGAAGTGAAGTGAAGTGAAGTGAAGTGAGGTGAAGTGAGGTGAGGTGAGGTGAGGTGAGGTGAGGTGAGGTGAGGTGAGGTGAGGTGAAGTGAAGCAAATGCAAATGCAAATGCAAAAAAGAATATTTGGCTTTACATTTAGAAAAGAGCAACATGCCAGAGCTTTCTTCCCAAGGCTCTGCAGCGCTATGTGTTGGTGTACACTGGTCCTTTGAAGAAGAACGCATTTTTGACATGTCCTTGCACATTGGCTGAGAAAATGATAAACTGCAGGATGTTGCCCAATGGCGTTTCTGCTGCGCCCAAGACCCTTACATGCTTTAAACCTTGCTCTTGGTCTTCCTATTCTTGTCAGGAAGCAGTACACCAAAAGGGGAACGTGCGCTTGCCGAAACCCGGGATCGAACCAGGGACCTTTAGATCTTCAGTCTAACGCTCTCCCAACTGAGCTATTTTGGCCTTTGGTGTCATGGTTTGCCGACAACTGTGGGCTACCATGTGTTGGTGTGAAGGGAACCTATTGAGGAGTGACATTTTTATGTCTACGCATTTTGCCGGGGAAAGAAAAAAGGCAGCAAGATACGCAACTTTATTCCCGGTGAGACTAAGCAACCACTCTGTTATGAACAACAGCTACATGAGAAGCAAAGGAATCAAGCAATTTCTAGACTGATAAGAGGGAAAGACAACAGCTCACACATAGTGGGAGCGTTGTTAAGCCTACAAGAGCTGCCGAAACCCGGGATCGAACCAGGGACCTTTAGATCTTCAGTCTAACGCTCTCCCAACTGAGCTATTTCGGCACATTGAAGTGAGGTGAAGTGAAGTGAAGTGAAGTGAAGTGAAGTGAAACAAATGCAAATGCAAATGCAAATGCAAATGCAAATGCAAATGCAAATGCAAATGCAAAAAAGAATATTTGGCTTTACATTTAGAAAAGAGCAACATGCCAGAGCTTTCTTCCCAAGGCTCTGCAGCGCTATGTGTTGGTGTACACTGGTCCTTTGAAGAAGAACGCATTTTTGACATGTCCTTGCACATGCGCTTGCCGAAACCCGGGATCGAACCAGGGACCTTTAGATCTTCAGTCTAACGCTCTCCCAACTGAGCTATTTCGGCCTTTGGTGTCATGGTTTGCCGACAACTGTGGGCTACCATGTGTTGGTGTGAAGGGAACCTATTGAGGAGTGACATTTTTATGTCTACGCATTTTGCCGGGGAAAGAAAAAAGGCAGCAAGATACGCAACTTTATTCCCGGTGAGACTAAGCAACCACTCTGTTATGAACAACAGCTACATGAGAAGCAAAGGAATCAAGCAATTTCTAGACTGATAAGAGGGAAAGACAACAGCTCACACATAGTGGGAGCGTTGTTAAGCCTACAAGAGCTGCCGAAACACGGGATCGAACCAGGGACCTTTAGATCTTCAGTCTAACGCTCTCCCAACTGAGCTATTTCGGCACATTTCGGCACATTGAGGTGAGGTGAGGTGAGGTGAGGTGAGGTGAGGTGAGGTGAGGTGAGGTGAGGTGAGGTGAGGTGAGGTGAGGTGAGGTGAGGTGAGGTGAGGTGAGGTGAGGTGAGGTGAGGTGAGGTGAGGTGAGGTGAGGTGAGGTGAGGTGAGGTGAGGTGAGGTGAGGTGAGGTGAGGTGAGGTGAGGTGAGGTGAGGTGAGGTGAGGTGAGGTGAGGTGAGGTGAGGTGAGGTGAGGTGAGGTGAGGTGAAGCAAATGCAAATGCAAAAAAGAATATTTGGCTTTACATTTAGAAAAGAGCAACATGCCAGAGCTTTCTTCCCAAGGCTCTGCAGCGCTATGTGTTGGTGTACACTGGTCCTTTGAAGAAGAACGCATTTTTGACATGTCCTTGCACATTGGCTGAGAAAATGATAAACTGCAGGATGTTGCCCAATGGCGTTTCTGCTGCGCCCAAGACCCTTACATGCTTTAAACCTTGCTCTTGGTCTTCCTATTCTTGTCAGGAAGCAGTACACCAAAAGGGGCACGTGCGCTTGCCGAAACCCGGGATCGAACCAGGGACCTTTAGATCTTCAGTCTAACGCTCTCCCAACTGAGCTATTTCGGCCTTTGGTGTCATGGTTTGCCGACAACTGTGGGCTACCATGTGTTGGTGTGAAGGGAACCTATTGAGGAGTGACATTTTTATGTCTACGCATTTTGCCGGGGAAAGAAAAAAGGCAGCAAGATACGCAACTTTATTCCCGGTGAGACTAAGCAACCACTCTGTTATGAACAACAGCTACATGAGAAGCAAAGGAATCAAGCAATTTCTAGACTGATAAGAGGGAAAGACAACAGCTCACACATAGTGGGAGCGTTGTTAAGCCTACAAGAGCTGCCGAAACCCGGGATCGAACCAGGGACCTTTAGATCTTCAGTCTAACGCTCTCCCAACTGAGCTATTTCGGCACATTGAAGTGAGGTGAAGTGAAGTGAGGTGAAGTGAAGTGAAGTGAAGTGAAGCAAATGCAAATGCAAATGCAAATGCAAAAAAGAATATTTGGCTTTACATTTAGAAAAGAGCAACATGCCAGAGCTTTCTTCCCAAGGCTCTGCAGCGCTATGTGTTGGTGTACACTGGTCCTTTGAAGAAGAACGCATTTTTGACATGTCCTTGCACATTGGCTGAGAAAATGATAAACTGCAGGATGTTGCCCAATGGCGTTTCTGCTGCGCCCAAGACCCTTACATGCTTTAAACCTTGCTCTTGGTCTTCCTATTCTTGTCAGGAAGCAGTACACCAAAAGGGGCACGTGCGCTTGCCGAAACCCGGAATCGAACCAGGGACCTTTAGATCTTCAGTCTAACGCTCTCCCAACTGAGCTATTTCGGCCTTTGGTGTCATGGTTTGCCGACAACTGTGGGCTACCATGTGTTGGTGTGAAGGGAACCTATTGAGGAGTGACATTTTTATGTCTACGCATTTTGCCGGGGAAAGAAAAAAGGCAGCAAGATACGCAACTTTATTCCCGGTGAGACTAAGCAACCACTCTGTTATGAACAACAGCTACATGAGAAGCAAAGGAATCAAGCAATTTCTAGACTGATAAGAGGGAAAGACAACAGCTCACACATAGTGGGAGCGTTGTTAAGCCTACAAGAGCTGCCGAAACCCGGGATCGAACCAGGGACCTTTAGATCTTCAGTCTAACGCTCTCCCAACTGAGCTATTTCGGCACATTGAAGTGAGGTGAAGTGAGGTGAAGTGAAGTGAAGCAAATGCAAATGCAAATGCAAATGCAAATGCAAATGCAAATGCAAATGCAAAAAAGAATATTTGGCTTTACATTTAGAAAAGAGCAACATGCCAGAGCTTTCTTCCCAAGGCTCTGCAGCGCTATGTGTTGGTGTACACTGGTCCTTTGAAGAAGAACGCATTTTTGACATGTCCTTGCACATTGGCTGAGAAAATGATAAACTGCAGGATGTTGCCCAATGGCGTTTCTGCTGCGCCCAAGACCCTTACATGCTTTAAACCTTGCTCTTGGTCTTCCTATTCTTGTCAGGAAGCAGTACACCAAAAGGGGCACGTGCGCTTGCCGAAACCCGGGATCGAACCAGGGACCTTTAGATCTTCAGTCTAACGCTCTCCCAACTGAGCTATTTCGGCCTTTGGTGTCATGGTTTGCCGACAACTGTGGGCTACCATGTGTTGGTGTGAAGGGATCCTATTGAGGAGTGACATTTTTATGTCTACGCATTTTGCCGGGGAAAGAAAAAAGGCAGCAAGATACGCAACTTTATTCCCGGTGAGACTAAGCAACCACTCTGTTATGAACAACAGCTACATGAGAAGCAAAGGAATCAAGCAATTTCTAGACTGATAAGAGGGAAAGACAACAGCTCACACATAGTGGGAGCGTTGTTAAGCCTACAAGAGCTGCCGAAACCCAGGATCGAACCAGGGACCTTTAGATCTTCAGTCTAACGCTCTCCCAACTGAGCTATTTCGGCACATTGAAGTGAGGTGAAGTGAGGTGAAGTGAAGTGAAGTGAAGTGAAGTGAAGTGAAGTGAAGTGAAGTGAAGTGAAGTGAAGTGAAGTGAAACAAATGCAAATGCAAATGCAAATGCAAATGCAAAAAAGAATATTTGGCTTTACATTTAGAAAAGAGCAACATGCCAGAGCTTTCTTCCCAAGGCTCTGCAGCGCTATGTGTTGGTGTACACTGGTCCTTTGAAGAAGAACGCATTTTTGACATGTCCTTGCACATTGGCTGAGAAAATGATAAACTGCAGGATGTTGCCCAATGGCGTTTCTGCTGCGCCCAAGACCCTTACATGCTTTAAACCTTGCTCTTGGTCTTCCTATTCTTGTCAGGAAGCAGTGCACCAAAAGGGGCACGTGCGCTTGCCGAAACCCGGGATCGAACCAGGGACCTTTAGATCTTCAGTCTAACGCTCTCCCAACTGAGCTATTTCGGCCTTTGGTGTCATGGTTTGCCGACAACTGTGGGCTACCATGTGTTGGTGTGAAGGGATCCTATTGAGGAGTGACATTTTTATGTCTACGCATTTTGCCGGGGAAAGAAAAAAGGCAGCAAGATACGCAACTTTATTCCCGGTGAGACTAAGCAACCACTCTGTTATGAACAACAGCTACATGAGAAGCAAAGGAATCAAGCAATTTCTAGACTGATAAGAGGGAAAGACAACAGCTCACACATAGTGGGAGCGTTGTTAAGCCTACAAGAGCTGCCGAAACCCGGGATCGAACCAGGGACCTTTAGATCTTCAGTCTAACGCTCTCCCAACTGAGCTATTTCGGCACATTGAAGTGAAGTGAAGTGAAGTGAAGTGAAGTGAAGTGAAGTGAAGTGAAGTGAAGTGAAGTGAAGTGAAGTGAAGTGAAGTGAAGTGAAGTGAAGTGAAGTGAAGTGAAGTGAAGTGAAGTGAGGTGAGGTGAGGTGAGGTGAGGTGAGGTGAGGTGAGGTGAGGTGAGGTGAGGTGAGGTGAGGTGAGGTGAGGTGAGGTGAGGTGAGGTGAGGTGAGGTGAGGTGAGGTGAGGTGAGGTGAGGTGAGGTGAGGTGAGGTGAGGTGAGGTGAGGTGAGGTGAGGTGAGGTGAGGTGAGGTGAGGTGAGGTGAGGTGAGGTGAGGTGAGGTGAGGTGAGGTGAGGTGAAGTGAAGCAAATGCAAATGCAAAAAAGAATATTTGGCTTTACATTTAGAAAAGAGCAACATGCCAGAGCTTTCTTCCCAAGGCTCTGCAGCGCTATGTGTTGGTGTACACTGGTCCTTTGAAGAAGAACGCATTTTTGACATGTCCTTGCACATTGGCTGAGAAAATGATAAACTGCAGGATGTTGCCCAATGGCGTTTCTGCTGCGCCCAAGACCCTTACATGCTTTAAACCTTGCTCTTGGTCTTCCTATTCTTGTCAGGAAGCAGTACACCAAAAGGGGCACGTGCGCTTGCCGAAACCCGGGATCGAACCAGGGACCTTTAGATCTTCAGTCTAACACTCTCCCAACTGAGCTATTTCAGCCTTTGGTGTCATGGTTTGCCGACAACTGTGGGCTACCATGTGTTGGTGTGAAGGGAACCTATTGAGGAGTGACATTTTTATGTCTACGCATTTTGCCGGGGAAAGAAAAAAGGCAGCAAGATACGCAACTTTATTCCCGGTGAGACTAAGCAACCACTCTGTTATGAACAACAGCTACATGAGAAGCAAAGGAATCAAGCAATTTCTAGACTGATAAGAGGGAAAGACAACAGCTCACACATAGTGGGAGCGTTGTTAAGCCTACAAGAGCTGCCGAAACCCGGGATCGAACCAGGGACCTTTAGATCTTCAGTCTAACGCTCTCCCAACTGAGCTATTTCGGCACATTGAAATGAGGTGAGGTGAAGTGAAGTGAAACAAATGCAAATGCAAATGCAAATGCAAATGCAAAAAAGAATATTTGGCTTTACATTTAGAAAAGAGCAACATGCCAGAGCTTTCTTCCCAAGGCTCTGCAGCGCTATGTGTTGGTGTACACTGGTCCTTTGAAGAAGAACGCATTTTTGACATGTCCTTGCACATTGGCTGAGAAAATGATAAACTGCAGGATGTTGCCCAATGGCGTTTCTGCTGCGCCCAAGACCCTTACATGCTTTAAACCTTGCTCTTGGTCTTCCTATTCTTGTCAGGAAGCAGTACACCAAAAGGGGCACGTGCGCTTGCCGAAACCCGGGATCGAACCAGGGACCTTTAGATCTTCAGTCTAACGCTCTCCCAACTGAGCTATTTCGGCCTTTGGTGTCATGGTTTGCCGACAACTGTGGGCTACCATGTGTTGGTGTGAAGGGATCCTATTGAGGAGTGACATTTTTATGTCTACGCATTTTGCCGGGGAAAGAAAAAAGGCAGCAAGATACGCAACTTTATTCCCGGTGAGACTAAGCAACCACTCTGTTATGAACAACAGCTACATGAGAAGCAAAGGAATCAAGCAATTTCTAGACTGATAAGAGGGAAAGACAACAGCTCACACATAGTGGGAGCATTGTTAAGCCTACAAGAGCTGCCGAAACCCGGGATCGAACCAGGGACCTTTAGATCTTCAGTCTAACGCTCTCCCAACTGAGCTATTTCGGCACATTGAAGTGAAGTGAGGTGAGGTGAGGTGAGGTGAGGTGAGGTGAGGTGAGGTGAGGTGAGGTGAGGTGAGGTGAGGTGAGGTGAGGTGAGGTGAGGTGAGGTGAGGTGAGGTGAGGTGAGGTGAGGTGAGGTGAGGTGAGGTGAGGTGAGGTGAGGTGAGGTGAGGTGAAGCAAATGCAAAAAAGAATATTTGGCTTTACATTTAGAAAAGAGCAACATGCCAGAGCTTTCTTCCCAAGGCTCTGCAGCGCTATGTGTTGGTGTACACTGGTCCTTTGAAGAAGAACGCATTTTTGACATGTCCTTGCACATTGGCTGAGAAAATGATAAACTGCAGGATGTTGCCCAATGGCGTTTCTGCTGCGCCCAAGACCCTTACATGCTTTAAACCTTGCTCTTGGTCTTCCTATTCTTGTCAGGAAGCAGTACACCAAAATGGGCACGTGCGCTTGCCGAAACCCGGGATCGAACCAGGGACCTTTAGATCTTCAGTCTAACGCTCTCCCAACTGAGCTATTTCGGCCTTTGGTGTCATGGTTTGCCGACAACTGTGGGCTACCATGTGTTGGTGTGAAGGGATCCTATTGAGGAGTGACATTTTTATGTCTACGCATTTTGCCGGGGAAAGAAAAAAGGCAGCAAGATACGCAACTTTATTCCCGGTGAGACTAAGCAACCACTCTGTTATGAACAACAGCTACATGAGAAGCAAAGGAATCAAGCAATTTCTAGACTGATAAGAGGGAAAGACAACAGCTCACACATAGTGGGAGCGTTGTTAAGCCTACAAGAGCTGCCGAAACTCGGGATCGAACCAGGGACCTTTAGATCTTCAGTCTAACGCTCTCCCAACTGAGCTATTTCGGCACATTGAGGTGAGGTGAGGTGAGGTGAGGTGAGGTGAGGTGAGGTGAGGTGAGGTGAGGTGAGGTGAGGTGAGGTGAGGTGAGGTGAGGTGAGGTGAGGTGAGGTGAGGTGAGGTGAGGTGAGGTGAGGTGAGGTGAGGTGAGGTGAGGTGAGGTGAGGTGAGGTGAGGTGAGGTGAGGTGAGGTGAGGTGAGGTGAGGTGAGGTGAGGTGAGGTGAGGTGAGGTGAGGTGAGGTGAGGTGAGGTGAGGTGAGGTGAGGTGAAGTGAAGCAAATGCAAATGCAAAAAAGAATATTTGGCTTTACATTTAGAAAAGAGCAACATGCCAGAGCTTTCTTCCCAAGGCTCTGCAGCGCTATGTGTTGGTGTACACTGGTCCTTTGAAGAAGAACGCATTTTTGACATGTCCTTGCACATTGGCTGAGAAAATGATAAACTGCAGGATGTTGCCCAATGGCGTTTCTGCTGCGCCCAAGACCCTTACATGCTTTAAACCTTGCTCTTGGTCTTCCTATTCTTGTCAGGAAGCAGTACACCAAAAGGGGCACGTGCGCTTGCCGAAACCCGGGATCGAACCAGGGACCTTTAGATCTTCAGTCTAACGCTCTCCCAACTGAGCTATTTCGGCCTTTGGTGTCATGGTTTGCCGACAACTGTGGGCTACCATGTGTTGGTGTGAAGGGAACCTATTGAGGAGTGACATTTTTATGTCTACGCATTTTGCCGGGGAAAGAAAAAAGGCAGCAAGATACGCAACTTTATTCCCGGTGAGACTAAGCAACCACTCTGTTATGAACAACAGCTACATGAGAAGCAAAGGAATCAAGCAATTTCTAGACTGATAAGAGGGAAAGACAACAGCTCACACATAGTGGGAGCGTTGTTAAGCCTACAAGAGCTGCCGAAACCCGGGATCGAACCAGGGACCTTTAGATCTTCAGTCTAACGCTCTCCCAACTGAGCTATTTCGGCACATTGAAGTGAGGTGAAGTGAAGTGAAGTGAAGCAAATGCAAATGCAAATGCAAATGCAAATGCAAATGCAAAAAAGAATATTTGGCTTTACATTTAGAAAAGAGCAACATGCCAGAGCTTTCTTCCCAAGGCTCTGCAGCGCTATGTGTTGGTGTACACTGGTCCTTTGAAGAAGAACGCATTTTTGACATGTCCTTGCACATTGGCTGAGAAAATGATAAACTGCAGGATGTTGCCCAATGGCGTTTCTGCTGCGCCCAAGACCCTTACATGCTTTAAACCTTGCTCTTGGTCTTCCTATTCTTGTCAGGAAGCAGTACACCAAAAGGGGCACGTGCGCTTGCCGAAACCCGGGATCGAACCAGGGACCTTTAGATCTTCAGTCTAACGCTCTCCCAACTGAGCTATTTCAGCCTTTGGTGTCATGGTTTGCCGACAACTGTGGGCTACCATGTGTTGGTGTGAAGGGAACCTATTGAGGAGTGACATTTTTATGTCTACGCATTTTGCCGGGGAAAGAAAAAAGGCAGCAAGATACGCAACTTTATTCCCGGTGAGACTAAGCAACCACTCTGTTATGAACAACAGCTACATGAGAAGCAAAGGAATCAAGCAATTTCTAGACTGATAAGAGGGAAAGACAACAGCTCACACATAGTGGGAGCGTTGTTAAGCCTACAAGAGCTGCCGAAACCCGGGATCGAACCAGGGACCTTTAGATCTTCAGTCTAACGCTCTCCCAACTGAGCTATTTCGGCACATTGAAGTGAGGTGAAGTGAGGTGAAGTGAAGTGAAGTGAAGTGAAGCAAATGCAAATGCAAATGCAAATGCAAAAAAGAATATTTGGCTTTACATTTAGAAAAGAGCAACATGCCAGAGCTTTCTTCCCAAGGCTCTGCAGCGCTATGTGTTGGTGTACACTGGTCCTTTGAAGAAGAACGCATTTTTGACATGTCCTTGCACATTGGCTGAGAAAATGATAAACTGCAGGATGTTGCCCAATGGCGTTTCTGCTGCGCCCAAGACCCTTACATGCTTTAAACCTTGCTCTTGGTCTTCCTATTCTTGTCAGGAAGCAGTACACCAAAAGGGGCACGTGCGCTTGCCGAAACCCGGGATCGAACCAGGGACCTTTAGATCTTCAGTCTAACGCTCTCCCAACTGAGCTATTTCAGCCTTTGGTGTCATGGTTTGCCGACAACTGTGGGCTACCATGTGTTGGTGTGAAGGGAACCTATTGAGGAGTGACATTTTTATGTCTACGCATTTTGCCGGGGAAAGAAAAAAGGCAGCAAGATACGCAACTTTATTCCCGGTGAGACTAAGCAACCACTCTGTTATGAACAACAGCTACATGAGAAGCAAAGGAATCAAGCAATTTCTAGACTGATAAGAGGGAAAGACAACAGCTCACACATAGTGGGAGCGTTGTTAAGCCTACAAGAGCTGCCGAAACCCGGGATCGAACCAGGGACCTTTAGATCTTCAGTCTAACGCTCTCCCAACTGAGCTATTTCGGCACATTGAAATGAGGTGAAGTGAAGTGAAGTGAAGTGAAACAAATGCAAATGCAAATGCAAATGCAAATGCAAATGCAAATGCAAATGCAAAAAAGAATATTTGGCTTTACATTTAGAAAAGAGCAACATGCCAGAGCTTTCTTCCCAAGGCTCTGCAGCGCTATGTGTTGGTGTACACTGGTCCTTTGAAGAAGAACGCATTTTTGACATGTCCTTGCACATTGGCTGAGAAAATGATAAACTGCAGGATGTTGCCCAATGGCGTTTCTGCTGCGCCCAAGACCCTTACATGCTTTAAACCTTGCTCTTGGTCTTCCTATTCTTGTCAGGAAGCAGTACACCAAAAGGGGCACGTGCGCTTGCCGAAACCCGGGATCGAACCAGGGACCTTTAGATCTTCAGTCTAACGCTCTCCCAACTGAGCTATTTCGGCCTTTGGTGTCATGGTTTGCCGACAACTGTGGGCTACCATGTGTTGGTGTGAAGGGATCCTATTGAGGAGTGACATTTTTATGTCTACGCATTTTGCCGGGGAAAGAAAAAAGGCAGCAAGATACGCAACTTTATTCCCGGTGAGACTAAGCAACCACTCTGTTATGAACAACAGCTACATGAGAAGCAAAGGAATCAAGCAATTTCTAGACTGATAAGAGGGAAAGACAACAGCTCACACATAGTGGGAGCGTTGTTAAGCCTACAAGAGCTGCCGAAACCCGGGATCGAACCAGGGACCTTTAGATCTTCAGTCTAACGCTCTCCCAACTGAGCTATTTCGGCACATTGAAGTGAAGTGAAGTCAGGTGAGGTGAGGTGAGGTGAGGTGAGGTGAGGTGAGGTGAGGTGAGGTGAGGTGAGGTGAGGTGAGGTGAGGTGAGGTGAGGTGAGGTGAGGTGAGGTGAGGTGAGGTGAGGTGAGGTGAGGTGAGGTGAGGTGAGGTGAGGTGAGGTGAGGTGAGGTGAGGTGAGGTGAGGTGAGGTGAGGTGAAGTGAAGCAAATGCAAATGCAAAAAAGAATATTTGGCTTTACATTTAGAAAAGAGCAACATGCCAGAGCTTTCTTCCCAAGGCTCTGCAGCGCTATGTGTTGGTGTACACTGGTCCTTTGAAGAAGAACGCATTTTTGACATGTCCTTGCACATTGGCTGAGAAAATGATAAACTGCAGGATGTTGCCCAATGGCGTTTCTGCTGCGCCCAAGACCCTTACATGCTTTAAACCTTGCTCTTGGTCTTCCTATTCTTGTCAGGAAGCAGTACACCAAAAGGGGCACGTGCGCTTGCCGAAACCCGGGATTGAACCAGGGACCTTTAGATCTTCAGTCTAACGCTCTCCCAACTGAGCTATTTCGGCCTTTGGTGTCATGGTTTGCCGACAACTGTGGGCTACCATGTGTTGGTGTGAAGGGAACCTATTGAGGAGTGACATTTTTATGTCTACGCATTTTGCCGGGGAAAGAAAAAAGGCAGCAAGATACGCAACTTTATTCCCGGTGAGACTAAGCAACCACTCTGTTATGAACAACAGCTACATGAGAAGCAAAGGAATCAAGCAATTTCTAGACTGATAAGAGGGAAAGACAACAGCTCACACATAGTGGGAGCGTTGTTAAGCCTACAAGAGCTGCCGAAACCCGGGATCGAACCAGGGACCTTTAGATCTTCAGTCTAACGCTCTCCCAACTGAGCTATTTCGGCACATTGAAGTGAGGTGAAGTGAAGTGAAGTGAAGTGAAGCAAATGCAAATGCAAATGCAAATGCAAATGCAAATGCAAATGCAAATGCAAAAAAGAATATTTGGCTTTACATTTAGAAAAGAGCAACATGCCAGAGCTTTCTTCCCAAGGCTCTGCAGCGCTATGTGTTGGTGTACACTGGTCCTTTGAAGAAGAACGCATTTTTGACATGTCCTTGCACATTGGCTGAGAAAATGATAAACTGCAGGATGTTGCCCAATGGCGTTTCTGCTGCGCCCAAGACCCTTACATGCTTTAAACCTTGCTCTTGGTCTTCCTATTCTTGTCAGGAAGCAGTACACCAAAAGGGGCACGTGCGCTTGCCGAAACCCGGGATCGAACCAGGGACCTTTAGATCTTCAGTCTAACGCTCTCCCAACTGAGCTATTTCGGCCTTTGGTGTCATGGTTTGCCGACAACTGTGGGCTACCATGTGTTGGTGTGAAGGGAACCTATTGAGGAGTGACATTTTTATGTCTACGCATTTTGCCGGGGAAAGAAAAAAGGCAGCAAGATACGC
>NC_138770.1:195579010-195604010 GCF_965119305.1 Pelophylax lessonae
TGAGAAGCAAAGGAATCAAGCAATTTCTAGACTGATAAGAGGGAAAGACAACAGCTCACACATAGTGGGAGCGTTGTTAAGCCTACAAGAGCTGCCGAAACCCGGGATCGAACCAGGGACCTTTAGATCTTCAGTCTAACGCTCTCCCAACTGAGCTATTTCGGCACATTGAAGTGAGGTGAAGTGAAGTGAAGCAAATGCAAATGCAAATGCAAATGCAAAAAAGAATATTTGGCTTTACATTTAGAAAAGAGCAACATGCCAGAGCTTTCTTCCCAAGGCTCTGCAGCGCTATGTGTTGGTGTACACTGGTCCTTTGAAGAAGAACGCATTTTTGACATGTCCTTGCACATTGGCTGAGAAAATGATAAACTGCAGGATGTTGCCCAATGGCGTTTCTGCTGCGCCCAAGACCCTTACATGCTTTAAACCTTGCTCTTGGTCTTCCTATTCTTGTCAGGAAGCAGTACACCAAAAGGGGCACGTGCGCTTGCCGAAACCCGGGATCGAACCAGGGACCTTTAGATCTTCAGTCTAACGCTCTCCCAACTGAGCTATTTCGGCCTTTGGTGTCATGGTTTGCCGACAACTGTGGGCTACCATGTGTTGGTGTGAAGGGATCCTATTGAGGAGTGACATTTTTATGTCTACGCATTTTGCCGGGGAAAGAAAAAAGGCAGCAAGATACGCAACTTTATTCCCGGTGAGACTAAGCAACCACTCTGTTATGAACAACAGCTACATGAGAAGCAAAGGAATCAAGCAATTTCTAGACTGATAAGAGGGAAAGACAACAGCTCACACATAGTGGGAGCATTGTTAAGCCTACAAGAGCTGCCGAAACCCGGGATCGAACCAGGGACCTTTAGATCTTCAGTCTAACGCTCTCCCAACTGAGCTATTTCGGCACATTGAAGTGAAGTGAGGTGAGGTGAGGTGAGGTGAGGTGAGGTGAGGTGAGGTGAGGTGAGGTGAGGTGAGGTGAGGTGAGGTGAGGTGAGGTGAGGTGAGGTGAGGTGAGGTGAGGTGAGGTGAGGTGAGGTGAGGTGAGGTGAGGTGAGGTGAGGTGAGGTGAGGTGAAGCAAATGCAAAAAAGAATATTTGGCTTTACATTTAGAAAAGAGCAACATGCCAGAGCTTTCTTCCCAAGGCTCTGCAGCGCTATGTGTTGGTGTACACTGGTCCTTTGAAGAAGAACGCATTTTTGACATGTCCTTGCACATTGGCTGAGAAAATGATAAACTGCAGGATGTTGCCCAATGGCGTTTCTGCTGCGCCCAAGACCCTTACATGCTTTAAACCTTGCTCTTGGTCTTCCTATTCTTGTCAGGAAGCAGTACACCAAAAGGGGCACGTGCGCTTGCCGAAACCCGGGATCGAACCAGGGACCTTTAGATCTTCAGTCTAACGCTCTCCCAACTGAGCTATTTCGGCCTTTGGTGTCATGGTTTGCCGACAACTGTGGGCTACTGTGGGCTACCATGTGTTGGTGTGAAGGGATCCTATTGAGGAGTGACATTTTTATGTCTACGCATTTTGCCGGGGAAAGAAAAAAGGCAGCAAGATACGCAACTTTATTCCCGGTGAGACTAAGCAACCACTCTGTTATGAACAACAGCTACATGAGAAGCAAAGGAATCAAGCAATTTCTAGACTGATAAGAGGGAAAGACAACAGCTCACACATAGTGGGAGCGTTGTTAAGCCTACAAGAGCTGCCGAAACCCGGGATCGAACCAGGGACCTTTAGATCTTCAGTCTAACGCTCTCCCAACTGAGCTATTTCGGCACATTAAGTGAAGTGAAGTGAAGTGAGGTGAGGTGAAGTGAAGTGAGGTGAGGTGAGGTGAGGTGAGGTGAGGTGAAGCAAATGCAAAAAAGAATATTTGGCTTTACATTTAGAAAAGAGCAACATGCCAGAGCTTTCTTCCCAAGGCTCTGCAGCGCTATGTGTTGGTGTACACTGGTCCTTTGAAGAAGAACGCATTTTTGACATGTCCTTGCACATTGGCTGAGAAAATGATAAACTGCAGGATGTTGCCCAATGGCGTTTCTGCTGCGCCCAAGACCCTTACATGCTTTAAACCTTGCTCTTGGTCTTCCTATTCTTGTCAGGAAGCAGTACACCAAAAGGGGCACGTGCGCTTGCCGAAACCCGGGATCGAACCAGGGACCTTTAGATCTTCAGTCTAACGCTCTCCCAACTGAGCTATTTCGGCCTTTGGTGTCATGGTTTGCCGACAACTGTGGGCTACCATGTGTTGGTGTGAAGGGATCCTATTGAGGAGTGACATTTTTATGTCTACGCATTTTGCCGGGGAAAGAAAAAAGGCAGCAAGATACGCAACTTTATTCCCGGTGAGACTAAGCAACCACTCTGTTATGAACAACAGCTACATGAGAAGCAAAGGAATCAAGCAATTTCTAGACTGATAAGAGGGAAAGACAACAGCTCACACATAGTGGGAGCGTTGTTAAGCCTACAAGAGCTGCCGAAACCCGGGATCGAACCAGGGACCTTTAGATCTTCAGTCTAACGCTCTCCCAACTGAGCTATTTCGGCACATTGAATTGAAGTGAAGTGAGGTGAGGTGAGGTGAAGTGAGGTGAGGTGAGGTGAGGTGAGGTGAGGTGAGGTGAGGTGAGGTGAGGTGAGGTGAGGTGAGGTGAGGTGAGGTGAAGTGAAGCAAATGCAAATGCAAAAAAGAATATTTGGCTTTACATTTAGAAAAGAGCAACATGCCAGAGCTTTCTTCCCAAGGCTCTGCAGCGCTATGTGTTGGTGTACACTGGTCCTTTGAAGAAGAACGCATTTTTGACATGTCCTTGCACATTGGCTGAGAAAATGATAAACTGCAGGATGTTGCCCAATGGCGTTTCTGCTGCGCCCAAGACCCTTACATGCTTTAAACCTTGCTCTTGGTCTTCCTATTCTTGTCAGGAAGCAGTACACCAAAAGGGGCACGTGCGCTTGCCGAAACCCGGGATCGAACCAGGGACCTTTAGATCTTCAGTCTAACGCTCTCCCAACTGAGCTATTTCGGCCTTTGGTGTCATGGTTTGCCGACAACTGTGGGCTACCATGTGTTGGTGTGAAGGGAACCTATTGAGGAGTGACATTTTTATGTCTACGCATTTTGCCGGGGAAAGAAAAAAGGCAGCAAGATACGCAACTTTATTCCCGGTGAGACTAAGCAACCACTCTGTTATGAACAACAGCTACATGAGAAGCAAAGGAATCAAGCAATTTCTAGACTGATAAGAGGGAAAGACAACAGCTCACACATAGTGGGAGCGTTGTTAAGCCTACAAGAGCTGCCGAAACCCGGGATCGAACCAGGGACCTTTAGATCTTCAGTCTAACGCTCTCCCAACTGAGCTATTTCGGCACATTGAAGTGAGGTGAAGTGAAGTGAAGCAAATGCAAATGCAAAAAAGAATATTTGGCTTTACATTTAGAAAAGAGCAACATGCCAGAGCTTTCTTCCCAAGGCTCTGCAGCGCTATGTGTTGGTGTACACTGGTCCTTTGAAGAAGAACGCATTTTTGACATGTCCTTGCACATTGGCTGAGAAAATGATAAACTGCAGGATGTTGCCCAATGGCGTTTCTGCTGCGCCCAAGACCCTTACATGCTTTAAACCTTGCTCTTGGTCTTCCTATTCTTGTCAGGAAGCAGTACACCAAAAGGGGCACGTGCGCTTGCCGAAACCCGGGATCGAACCAGGGACCTTTAGATCTTCAGTCTAACGCTCTCCCAACTGAGCTATTTCGGCCTTTGGTGTCATGGTTTGCCGACAACTGTGGGCTACCATGTGTTGGTGTGAAGGGAACCTATTGAGGAGTGACATTTTTATGTCTACGCATTTTGCCGGGGAAAGAAAAAAGGCAGCAAGATACGCAACTTTATTCCCGGTGAGACTAAGCAACCACTCTGTTATGAACAACAGCTACATGAGAAGCAAAGGAATCAAGCAATTTCTAGACTGATAAGAGGGAAAGACAACAGCTCACACATAGTGGGAGCGTTGTTAAGCCTACAAGAGCTGCCGAAACCCGGGATCGAACCAGGGACCTTTAGATCTTCAGTCTAACGCTCTCCCAACTGAGCTATTTCGGCACATTGAAGTGAGGTGAAGTGAGGTGAAGTGAGGTGAAGTGAGGTGAAGTGAGGTGAAGTGAAGTGAAGCAAATGCAAATGCAAATGCAAATGCAAATGCAAATGCAAAAAAGAATATTTGGCTTTACATTTAGAAAAGAGCAACATGCCAGAGCTTTCTTCCCAAGGCTCTGCAGCGCTATGTGTTGGTGTACACTGGTCCTTTGAAGAAGAACGCATTTTTGACATGTCCTTGCACATTGGCTGAGAAAATGATAAACTGCAGGATGTTGCCCAATGGCGTTTCTGCTGCGCCCAAGACCCTTACATGCTTTAAACCTTGCTCTTGGTCTTCCTATTCTTGTCAGGAAGCAGTACACCAAAAGGGGCACGTGCGCTTGCCGAAACCCGGGATCGAACCAGGGACCTTTAGATCTTCAGTCTAACGCTCTCCCAACTGAGCTATTTCGGCCTTTGGTGTCATGGTTTGCCGACAACTGTGGGCTACCATGTGTTGGTGTGAAGGGATCCTATTGAGGAGTGACATTTTTATGTCTACGCATTTTGCCGGGGAAAGAAAAAAGGCAGCAAGATACGCAACTTTATTCCCGGTGAGACTAAGCAACCACTCTGTTATGAACAACAGCTACATGAGAAGCAAAGGAATCAAGCAATTTCTAGACTGATAAGAGGGAAAGACAACAGCTCACACATAGTGGGAGCGTTGTTAAGCCTACAAGAGCTGCCGAAACCCGGGATCGAACCAGGGACCTTTAGATCTTCAGTCTAACGCTCTCCCTACTGAGCTATTTCGGCACATTGAAGTGAGGTGAAGTGAAGTGAAACAAATGCAAATGCAAATGCAAATGCAAATGCAAATGCAAATGCAAATGCAAAAAAGAATATTTGGCTTTACATTTAGAAAAGAGCAACATGCCAGAGCTTTCTTCCCAAGGCTCTGCAGCGCTATGTGTTGGTGTACACTGGTCCTTTGAAGAAGAACGCATTTTTGACATGTCCTTGCACATTGGCTGAGAAAATGATAAACTGCAGGATGTTGCCCAATGGCGTTTCTGCTGCGCCCAAGACCCTTACATGCTTTAAACCTTGCTCTTGGTCTTCCTATTCTTGTCAGGAAGCAGTACACCAAAAGGGGCACGTGCGCTTGCCGAAACCCGGGATCGAACCAGGGACCTTTAGATCTTCAGTCTAACGCTCTCCCAACTGAGCTATTTCGGCCTTTGGTGTCATGGTTTGCCGACAACTGTGGGCTACCATGTGTTGGTGTGAAGGGAACCTATTGAGGAGTGACATTTTTATGTCTACGCATTTTGCCGGGGAAAGAAAAAAGGCAGCAAGATACGCAACTTTATTCCCGGTGAGACTAAGCAACCACTCTGTTATGAACAACAGCTACATGAGAAGCAAAGGAATCAAGCAATTTCTAGACTGATAAGAGGGAAAGACAACAGCTCGCACATAGTGGGAGCGTTGTTAAGCCTACAAGAGCTGCCGAAACCCGGGATCGAACCAGGGACCTTTAGATCTTCAGTCTAACGCTCTCCCAACTGAGCTATTTCGGCACATTGAAGTGAAGTGAGGTGAGGTGAAGTGAAGTGAAGTGAAGCAAATGCAAATGCAAATGCAAATGCAAATGCAAATGCAAATGCAAATGCAAAAAAGAATATTTGGCTTTACATTTAGAAAAGAGCAACATGCCAGAGCTTTCTTCCCAAGGCTCTGCAGCGCTATGTGTTGGTGTACACTGGTCCTTTGAAGAAGAACGCATTTTTGACATGTCCTTGCACATTGGCTGAGAAAATGATAAACTGCAGGATGTTGCCCAATGGCGTTTCTGCTGCGCCCAAGACCCTTACATGCTTTAAACCTTGCTCTTGGTCTTCCTATTCTTGTCAGGAAGCAGTACACCAAAAGGGGCACGTGCGCTTGCCGAAACCCGGGATCGAACCAGGGACCTTTAGATCTTCAGTCTAACGCTCTCCCAACTGAGCTATTTCGGCCTTTGGTGTCATGGTTTGCCGACAACTGTGGGCTACCATGTGTTGGTGTGAAGGGAACCTATTGAGGAGTGACATTTTTATGTCTACGCATTTTGCCGGGGAAAGAAAAAAGGCAGCAAGATACGCAACTTTATTCCCGGTGAGACTAAGCAACCACTCTGTTATGAACAACAGCTACATGAGAAGCAAAGGAATCAAGCAATTTCTAGACTGATAAGAGGGAAAGACAACAGCTCACACATAGTGGGAGCGTTGTTAAGCCTACAAGAGCTGCCGAAACCCGGGATCGAACCAGTGACCTTTAGATCTTCAGTCTAACGCTCTCCCAACTGAGCTATTTCGGCACATTAAAGTGAAGTGAAGTGAAGTGAAGTGAAGTGAAGTGAAGTGAAGTGAAGTGAGGTGAGGTGAGGTGAGGTGAGGTGAGGTGAGGTGAGGTGAGGTGAGGTGAGGTGAGGTGAGGTGAGGTGAGGTGAGGTGAGGTGAGGTGAGGTGAGGTGAAGTGAAGCAAATGCAAATGCAAAAAAGAATATTTGGCTTTACATTTAGAAAAGAGCAACATGCCAGAGCTTTCTTCCCAAGGCTCTGCAGCGCTATGTGTTGGTGTACACTGGTCCTTTGAAGAAGAACGCATTTTTGACATGTCCTTGCACATTGGCTGAGAAAATGATAAACTGCAGGATGTTGCCCAATGGCGTTTCTGCTGCGCCCAAGACCCTTACATGCTTTAAACCTTGCTCTTGGTCTTCCTATTCTTGTCAGGAAGCAGTACACCAAAAGGGGGACGTGCGCTTGCCGAAACCCGGGATCGAACCAGGGACCTTTAGATCTTCAGTCTAACGCTCTCCCAACTGAGCTATTTCGGCCTTTGGTGTCATGGTTTGCCGACAACTGTGGGCTACCATGTGTTGGTGTGAAGGGATCCTATTGAGGAGTGACATTTTTATGTCTACGCATTTTGCCGGGGAAAGAAAAAAGGCAGCAAGATACGCAACTTTATTCCCGGTGAGACTAAGCAACCACTCTGTTATGAACAACAGCTACATGAGAAGCAAAGGAATCAAGCAATTTCTAGACTGATAAGAGGGAAAGACAACAGCTCACACATAGTGGGAGCGTTGTTAAGCCTACAAGAGCTGCCGAAACCCGGGATCGAACCAGGGACCTTTAGATCTTCAGTCTAACGCTCTCCCAACTGAGCTATTTCGGCACATTGAAGTGAAGTGAAGTGAAGTGAAGTGAAGTGAAGTGAAGTGAAGTGAAGTGAAGTGAAGTGAAGTGAAGTGAAGTGAGGTGAGGTGAGGTGAGGTGAGGTGAAGCAAATGCAAAAAAGAATATTTGGCTTTACATTTAGAAAAGAGCAACATGCCAGAGCTTTCTTCCCAAGGCTCTGCAGCGCTATGTGTTGGTGTACACTGGTCCTTTGAAGAAGAACGCATTTTTGACATGTCCTTGCACATTGGCTGAGAAAATGATAAACTGCAGGATGTTGCCCAATGGCGTTTCTGCTGCGCCCAAGACCCTTACATGCTTTAAACCTTGCTCTTGGTCTTCCTATTCTTGTCAGGAAGCAGTACACCAAAAGGGGCACGTGCGCTTGCCGAAACCCGGGATCGAACCAGGGACCTTTAGATCTTCAGTCTAACGCTCTCCCAACTGAGCTATTTCGGCCTTTGGTGTCATGGTTTGCCGACAACTGTGGGCTACCATGTGTTGGTGTGAAGGGATCCTATTGAGGAGTGACATTTTTATGTCTACGCATTTTGCCGGGGAAAGAAAAAAGGCAGCAAGATACGCAACTTTATTCCCGGTGAGACTAAGCAACCACTCTGTTATGAACAACAGCTACATGAGAAGCAAAGGAATCAAGCAATTTCTAGACTGATAAGAGGGAAAGACAACAGCTCACACATAGTGGGAGCGTTGTTAAGCCTACAAGAGCTGCCGAAACCCGGGATCGAACCAGGGACCTTTAGATCTTCAGTCTAACGCTCTCCCAACTGAGCTATTTCGGCACATTGAAGTGAAGTGAAGTGAAGTGAAGTGAAGTGAAGTGAGGTGAGGTGAGGTGAGGTGAGGTGAGGTGAGGTGAGGTGAGGTGAGGTGAGGTGAGGTGAGGAGGTGAGGTGAGGTGAGGTGAGGTGAGGTGAGGTGAGGTGAGGTGAGGTGAGGTGAAGCAAATGCAAAAAAGAATATTTGGCTTTACATTTAGAAAAGAGCAACATGCCAGAGCTTTCTTCCCAAGGCTCTGCAGCGCTATGTGTTGGTGTACACTGGTCCTTTGAAGAAGAACGCATTTTTGACATGTCCTTGCACATTGGCTGAGAAAATGATAAACTGCAGGATGTTGCCCAATGGCGTTTCTGCTGCGCCCAAGACCCTTACATGCTTTAAACCTTGCTCTTGGTCTTCCTATTCTTGTCAGGAAGCAGTACACCAAAAGGGGCACGTGCGCTTGCCGAAACCCGGGATCGAACCAGGGACCTTTAGATCTTCAGTCTAACGCTCTCCCAACTGAGCTATTTCGGCCTTTGGTGTCATGGTTTGCCGACAACTGTGGGCTACCATGTGTTGGTGTGAAGGGATCCTATTGAGGAGTGACATTTTTATGTCTACGCATTTTGCCGGGGAAAGAAAAAAGGCAGCAAGATACGCAACTTTATTCCCGGTGAGACTAAGCAACCACTCTGTTATGAACAACAGCTACATGAGAAGCAAAGGAATCAAGCAATTTCTAGACTGATAAGAGGGAAAGACAACAGCTCACACATAGTGGGAGCGTTGTTAAGCCTACAAGAGCTGCCGAAACCCGGGATCGAACCAGGGACCTTTAGATCTTCAGTCTAACGCTCTCCCAACTGAGCTATTTCGGCACATTGAAGTGAGGTGAGGTGAAGTGAAGTGAGGTGAAGTGAAGTGAAGCAAATGCAAATGCAAATGCAAATGCAAATGCAAATGCAAATGCAAATGCAAATGCAAAAAAGAATATTTGGCTTTACATTTAGAAAAGAGCAACATGCCAGAGCTTTCTTCCCAAGGCTCTGCAGCGCTATGTGTTGGTGTACACTGGTCCTTTGAAGAAGAACGCATTTTTGACATGTCCTTGCACATTGGCTGAGAAAATGATAAACTGCAGGATGTTGCCCAATGGCGTTTCTGCTGCGCCCAAGACCCTTACATGCTTTAAACCTTGCTCTTGGTCTTCCTATTCTTGTCAGGAAGCAGTACACCAAAAGGGGCACGTGCGCTTGCCGAAACCCGGGATCGAACCAGGGACCTTTAGATCTTCAGTCTAACGCTCTCCCAACTGAGCTATTTCGGCCTTTGGTGTCATGGTTTGCCGACAACTGTGGGCTACCATGTGTTGGTGTGAAGGGAACCTATTGAGGAGTGACATTTTTATGTCTACGCATTTTGCCGGGGAAAGAAAAAAGGCAGCAAGATACGCAACTTTATTCCCGGTGAGACTAAGCAACCACTCTGTTATGAACAACAGCTACATGAGAAGCAAAGGAATCAAGCAATTTCTAGACTGATAAGAGGGAAAGACAACAGCTCGCACATAGTGGGAGCGTTGTTAAGCCTACAAGAGCTGCCGAAACCCGGGATCGAACCAGGGACCTTTAGATCTTCAGTCTAACGCTCTCCCAACTGAGCTATTTCGGCACATTGAAGTGAGGTGAAGTGAAGTGAAGCAAATGCAAATGCAAATGCAAATGCAAATGCAAATGCAAATGCAAATGCAAATGCAAATGCAAAAAAGAATATTTGGCTTTACATTTAGAAAAGAGCAACATGCCAGAGCTTTCTTCCCAAGGCTCTGCAGCGCTATGTGTTGGTGTACACTGGTCCTTTGAAGAAGAACGCATTTTTGACATGTCCTTGCACATTGGCTGAGAAAATGATAAACTGCAGGATGTTGCCCAATGGCGTTTCTGCTGCGCCCAAGACCCTTACATGCTTTAAACCTTGCTCTTGGTCTTCCTATTCTTGTCAGGAAGCAGTACACCAAAAGGGGCACGTGCGCTTGCCGAAACCCGGGATCGAACCAGGGACCTTTAGATCTTCAGTCTAACGCTCTCCCAACTGAGCTATTTCGGCCTTTGGTGTCATGGTTTGCCGACAACTGTGGGCTACCATGTGTTGGTGTGAAGGGAACCTATTGAGGAGTGACATTTTTATGTCTACGCATTTTGCCGGGGAAAGAAAAAAGGCAGCAAGATACGCAACTTTATTCCCGGTGAGACTAAGCAACCACTCTGTTATGAACAACAGCTACATGAGAAGCAAAGGAATCAAGCAATTTCTAGACTGATAAGAGGGAAAGACAACAGCTCACACATAGTGGGAGCGTTGTTAAGCCTACAAGAGCTGCCGAAACCCGGGATCGAACCAGTGACCTTTAGATCTTCAGTCTAACGCTCTCCCAACTGAGCTATTTCGGCACATTGAAGTGAAGTGAAGTGAAGTGAAGTGAAGTGAAGTGAAGTGAAGTGAAGTGAAGTGAAGTGAAGTGAAGTGAAGTGAAGTGAAGTGAAGTGAAGTGAGGTGAGGTGAGGTGAGGTGAGGTGAGGTGAGGTGAGGTGAGGTGAGGTGAGGTGAGGTGAGGTGAGGTGAGGTGAGGTGAGGTGAGGTGAGGTGAAGTGAAGCAAATGCAAATGCAAAAAAGAATATTTGGCTTTACATTTAGAAAAGAGCAACATGCCAGAGCTTTCTTCCCAAGGCTCTGCAGCGCTATGTGTTGGTGTACACTGGTCCTTTGAAGAAGAACGCATTTTTGACATGTCCTTGCACATTGGCTGAGAAAATGATAAACTGCAGGATGTTGCCCAATGGCGTTTCTGCTGCGCCCAAGACCCTTACATGCTTTAAACCTTGCTCTTGGTCTTCCTATTCTTGTCAGGAAGCAGTACACCAAAAGGGGCACGTGCGCTTGCCGAAACCCGGGATCGAACCAGGGACCTTTAGATCTTCAGTCTAACGCTCTCCCAACTGAGCTATTTCGGCCTTTGGTGTCATGGTTTGCCGACAACTGTGGGCTACCATGTGTTGGTGTGAAGGGATCCTATTGAGGAGTGACATTTTTATGTCTACGCATTTTGCCGGGGAAAGAAAAAAGGCAGCAAGATACGCAACTTTATTCCCGGTGAGACTAAGCAACCACTCTGTTATGAACAACAGCTACATGAGAAGCAAAGGAATCAAGCAATTTCTAGACTGATAAGAGGGAAAGACAACAGCTCACACATAGTGGGAGCGTTGTTAAGCCTACAAGAGCTGCCGAAACCCGGGATCGAACCAGGGACCTTTAGATCTTCAGTCTAACGCTCTCCCAACTGAGCTATTTCGGCACATTGAAGTGAAGTGAAGTGAAGTGAAGTGAAGTGAAGTGAAGTGAAGTGAAGTGAAGTGAAGTGAAGTGAAGTGAAGTGAAGTGAGGTGAGGTGAGGTGAGGTGAGGTGAGGTGAAGCAAATGCAAAAAAGAATATTTGGCTTTACATTTAGAAAAGAGCAACATGCCAGAGCTTTCTTCCCAAGGCTCTGCAGCGCTATGTGTTGGTGTACACTGGTCCTTTGAAGAAGAACGCATTTTTGACATGTCCTTGCACATTGGCTGAGAAAATGATAAACTGCAGGATGTTGCCCAATGGCGTTTCTGCTGCGCCCAAGACCCTTACATGCTTTAAACCTTGCTCTTGGTCTTCCTATTCTTGTCAGGAAGCAGTACACCAAAAGGGGCACGTGCGCTTGCCGAAACCCGGGATCGAACCAGGGACCTTTAGATCTTCAGTCTAACGCTCTCCCAACTGAGCTATTTCGGCCTTTGGTGTCATGGTTTGCCGACAACTGTGGGCTACCATGTGTTGGTGTGAAGGGATCCTATTGAGGAGTGACATTTTTATGTCTACGCATTTTGCCGGGGAAAGAAAAAAGGCAGCAAGATACGCAACTTTATTCCCGGTGAGACTAAGCAACCACTCTGTTATGAACAACAGCTACATGAGAAGCAAAGGAATCAAGCAATTTCTAGACTGATAAGAGGGAAAGACAACAGCTCACACATAGTGGGAGCGTTGTTAAGCCTACAAGAGCTGCCGAAACCCGGGATCGAACCAGGGACCTTGAGATCTTCAGTCTAACGCTCTCCCAACTGAGCTATTTCGGCACATTGAAGTGAAGTGAAGTGAAGTGAAGTGAAGTGAAGTGAAGTGAAGTGAAGTGAAGTGAAGTGAAGTGAAGTGAAGTGAAGTGAAGTGAAGTGAAGTGAAGTGAAGTGAAGTGAAGTGAGGTGAGGTGAGGTGAGGTGAGGTGAGGTGAGGTGAGGTGAGGTGAGGTGAGGTGAGGTGAGGTGAAGTGAAGCAAATGCAAATGCAAATGCAAAAAAGAATATTTGGCTTTACATTTAGAAAAGAGCAACATGCCAGAGCTTTCTTCCCAAGGCTCTGCAGCGCTATGTGTTGGTGTACACTGGTCCTTTGAAGAAGAACGCATTTTTGACATGTCCTTGCACATTGGCTGAGAAAATGATAAACTGCAGGATGTTGCCCAATGGCGTTTCTGCTGCGCCCAAGACCCTTACATGCTTTAAACCTTGCTCTTGGTCTTCCTATTCTTGTCAGGAAGCAGTACACCAAAAGGGGCACGTGCGCTTGCCGAAACCCGGGATCGAACCAGGGACCTTTAGATCTTCAGTCTAACGCTCTCCCAACTGAGCTATTTCGGCCTTTGGTGTCATGGTTTGCCGACAACTGTGGGCTACCATGTGTTGGTGTGAAGGGAACCTATTGAGGAGTGACATTTTTATGTCTACGCATTTTGCCGGGGAAAGAAAAAAGGCAGCAAGATACGCAACTTTATTCCCGGTGAGACTAAGCAACCACTCTGTTATGAACAACAGCTACATGAGAAGCAAAGGAATCAAGCAATTTCTAGACTGATAAGAGGGAAAGACAACAGCTCACACATAGTGGGAGCGTTGTTAAGCCTACAAGAGCTGCCGAAACCCGGGATCGAACCAGGGACCTTTAGATCTTCAGTCTAACGCTCTCCCAACTGAGCTATTTCGGCACATTGAAGTGAGGTGAAGTGAAGTGAGGTGAAGTGAAGTGAAGTGAAACAAATGCAGGATGTTGCCCAATGGCGTTTCTGCTGCGCCCAAGACCCTTACATGCTTTAAACCTTGCTCTTGGTCTTCCTATTCTTGTCAGGAAGCAGTACACCAAAAGGGGCACGTGCGCTTGCCGAAACCCGGGATCGAACCAGGGACCTTTAGATCTTCAGTCTAACGCTCTCCCAACTGAGCTATTTCGGCACATTGAAGTGAGGTGAAGTGAGGTGAAGTGAGGTGAAGTGAGGTGAAGTGAAGTGAGGTGAAGTGAAGTGAAGTGAAGTGAAGTGAAGTGAAGTGAAGTGAAGTGAAGTGAAGTGAAACAAATGCAAATGCAAATGCAAATGCAAATGCAAAAAAGAATATTTGGCTTTACATTTAGAAAAGAGCAACATGCCAGAGCTTTCTTCCCAAGGCTCTGCAGCGCTATGTGTTGGTGTACACTGGTCCTTTGAAGAAGAACGCATTTTTGACATGTCCTTGCACATTGGCTGAGAAAATGATAAACTGCAGGATGTTGCCCAATGGCGTTTCTGCTGCGCCCAAGACCCTTACATGCTTTAAACCTTGCTCTTGGTCTTCCTATTCTTGTCAGGAAGCAGTACACCAAAAGGGGCACGTGCGCTTGCCGAAACCCGGGATCGAACCAGGGACCTTTAGATCTTCAGTCTAACGCTCTCCCAACTGAGCTATTTCGGCCTTTGGTGTCATGGTTTGCCGACAACTGTGGGCTACCATGTGTTGGTGTGAAGGGATCCTATTGAGGAGTGACATTTTTATGTCTACGCATTTTGCCGGGGAAAGAAAAAAGGCAGCAAGATACGCAACTTTATTCCCGGTGAGACTAAGCAACCACTCTGTTATGAACAACAGCTACATGAGAAGCAAAGGAATCAAGCAATTTCTAGACTGATAAGAGGGAAAGACAACAGCTCACACATAGTGGGAGCGTTGTTAAGCCTACAAGAGCTGCCGAAACCCGGGATCGAACCAGGGACCTTTAGATCTTCAGTCTAACGCTCTCCCAACTGAGCTATTTCGGCACATTGAAGTGAAGTGAGGTGAGGTGAGGTGAGGTGAGGTGAGGTGAGGTGAGGTGAGGTGAGGTGAGGTGAGGTGAGGTGAGGTGAGGTGAGGTGAGGTGAGGTGAGGTGAGGTGAGGTGAGGTGAGGTGAGGTGAGGTGAGGTGAGGTGAGGTGAGGTGAGGTGAGGTGAGGTGAGGTGAGGTGAGGTGAAGCAAATGCAAAAAAGAATATTTGGCTTTACATTTAGAAAAGAGCAACATGCCAGAGCTTTCTTCCCAAGGCTCTGCAGCGCTATGTGTTGGTGTACACTGGTCCTTTGAAGAAGAACGCATTTTTGACATGTCCTTGCACATTGGCTGAGAAAATGATAAACTGCAGGATGTTGCCCAATGGCGTTTCTGCTGCGCCCAAGACCCTTACATGCTTTAAACCTTGCTCTTGGTCTTCCTATTCTTGTCAGGAAGCAGTACACCAAAAGGGGCACGTGCGCTTGCCGAAACCCGGGATCGAACCAGGGACCTTTAGATCTTCAGTCTAACGCTCTCCCAACTGAGCTATTTCGGCCTTTGGTGTCATGGTTTGCCGACAACTGTGGGCTACCATGTGTTGGTGTGAAGGGATCCTATTGAGGAGTGACATTTTTATGTCTACGCATTTTGCCGGGGAAAGAAAAAAGGCAGCAAGATACGCAACTTTATTCCCGGTGAGACTAAGCAACCACTCTGTTATGAACAACAGCTACATGAGAAGCAAAGGAATCAAGCAATTTCTAGACTGATAAGAGGGAAAGACAACAGCTCACACATAGTGGGAGCGTTGTTAAGCCTACAAGAGCTGCCGAAACCCGGGATCGAACCAGGGACCTTTAGATCTTCAGTCTAACGCTCTCCCAACTGAGCTATTTCGGCACATTGAAGTGAAGTGAGGTGAGGTGAGGTGAGGTGAGGTGAGGTGAGGTGAGGTGAGGTGAGGTGAGGTGAGGTGAGGTGAGGTGAGGTGAGGTGAGGTGAGGTGAGGTGAGGTGAGGTGAGGTGAGGTGAGGTGAGGTGAGGTGAGGTGAGGTGAGGTGAGGTGAGGTGAGGTGAGGTGAGGTGAGGTGAGGTGAGGTGAAGTGAAGTGAAGCAAATGCAAATGCAAATGCAAAAAAGAATATTTGGCTTTACATTTAGAAAAGAGCAACATGCCAGAGCTTTCTTCCCAAGGCTCTGCAGCGCTATGTGTTGGTGTACACTGGTCCTTTGAAGAAGAACGCATTTTTGACATGTCCTTGCACATTGGCTGAGAAAATGATAAACTGCAGGATGTTGCCCAATGGCGTTTCTGCTGCGCCCAAGACCCTTACATGCTTTAAACCTTGCTCTTGGTCTTCCTATTCTTGTCAGGAAGCAGTACACCAAAAGGGGGACGTGCGCTTGCCGAAACCCGGGATCGAACCAGGGACCTTTAGATCTTCAGTCTAACGCTCTCCCAACTGAGCTATTTCGGCCTTTGGTGTCATGGTTTGCCGACAACTGTGGGCTACCATGTGTTGGTGTGAAGGGAACCTATTGAGGAGTGACATTTTTATGTCTACGCATTTTGCCGGGGAAAGAAAAAAGGCAGCAAGATACGCAACTTTATTCCCGGTGAGACTAAGCAACCACTCTGTTATGAACAACAGCTACATGAGAAGCAAAGGAATCAAGCAATTTCTAGACTGATAAGAGGGAAAGACAGCAGCTCACACATAGTGGGAGCATTGTTAAGCCTACAAGAGCTGCCGAAACCCGGGATCGAACCAGGGACCTTTAGATCTTCAGTCTAACGCTCTCCCAACTGAGCTATTTCGGCACATTGAAGTGAGGTGAAGTGAAGTGAAGTGAAGTGAAGTGAAGTGAAGTGAGGTGAAGTGAGGTGAAGCAAATGCAAATGCAAATGCAAATGCAAATGCAAATGCAAAAAAGAATATTTGGCTTTACATTTAGAAAAGAGCAACATGCCAGAGCTTTCTTCCCAAGGCTCTGCAGCGCTATGTGTTGGTGTACACTGGTCCTTTGAAGAAGAACGCATTTTTGACATGTCCTTGCACATTGGCTGAGAAAATGATAAACTGCAGGATGTTGCCCAATGGCGTTTCTGCTGCGCCCAAGACCCTTACATGCTTTAAACCTTGCTCTTGGTCTTCCTATTCTTGTCAGGAAGCAGTACACCAAAAGGGGCACGTGCGCTTGCCGAAACCCGGGATCGAACCAGGGACCTTTAGATCTTCAGTCTAACGCTCTCCCAACTGAGCTATTTCGGCCTTTGGTGTCATGGTTTGCCGACAACTGTGGGCTACCATGTGTTGGTGTGAAGGGAACCTATTGAGGAGTGACATTTTTATGTCTACGCATTTTGCCGGGGAAAGAAAAAAGGCAGCAAGATACGCAACTTTATTCCCGGTGAGACTAAGCAACCACTCTGTTATGAACAACAGCTACATGAGAAGCAAAGGAATCAAGCAATTTCTAGACTGATAAGAGGGAAAGACAACAGCTCACACATAGTGGGAGCGTTGTTAAGCCTACAAGAGCTGCCGAAACCCGGGATCGAACCAGGGACCTTTAGATCTTCAGTCTAACGCTCTCCCAACTGAGCTATTTCGGCACATTGAAGTGAGGTGAAGTGAAGTGAAGTGAAGTGAAGTGAAGTGAAGTGAAGTGAAGCAAATGCAAATGCAAATGCAAATGCAAATGCAAATGCAAATGCAAATGCAAAAAAGAATATTTGGCTTTACATTTAGAAAAGAGCAACATGCCAGAGCTTTCTTCCCAAGGCTCTGCAGCGCTATGTGTTGGTGTACACTGGTCCTTTGAAGAAGAACGCATTTTTGACATGTCCTTGCACATTGGCTGAGAAAATGATAAACTGCAGGATGTTGCCCAATGGCGTTTCTGCTGCGCCCAAGACCCTTACATGCTTTAAACCTTGCTCTTGGTCTTCCTATTCTTGTCAGGAAGCAGTACACCAAAAGGGGCACGTGCGCTTGCCGAAACCCGGGATCGAACCAGGGACCTTTAGATCTTCAGTCTAACGCTCTCCCAACTGAGCTATTTCGGCCTTTGGTGTCATGGTTTGCCGACAACTGTGGGCTACCATGTGTTGGTGTGAAGGGAACCTATTGAGGAGTGACATTTTTATGTCTACGCATTTTGCCGGGGAAAGAAAAAAGGCAGCAAGATACGCAACTTTATTCCCGGTGAGACTAAGCAACCACTCTGTTATGAACAACAGCTACATGAGAAGCAAAGGAATCAAGCAATTTCTAGACTGATAAGAGGGAAAGACAACAGCTCACACATAGTGGGAGCGTTGTTAAGCCTACAAGAGCTGCCGAAACCCGGGATCGAACCAGGGACCTTTAGATCTTCAGTCTAACGCTCTCCCAACTGAGCTATTTCGGCACATTGAAGTGAGGTGAAGTGAGGTGAAGTGAAGTGAAGCAAATGCAAATGCAAATGCAAATGCAAAAAAGAATATTTGGCTTTACATTTAGAAAAGAGCAACATGCCAGAGCTTTCTTCCCAAGGCTCTGCAGCGCTATGTGTTGGTGTACACTGGTCCTTTGAAGAAGAACGCATTTTTGACATGTCCTTGCACATTGGCTGAGAAAATGATAAACTGCAGGATGTTGCCCAATGGCGTTTCTGCTGCGCCCAAGACCCTTACATGCTTTAAACCTTGCTCTTGGTCTTCCTATTCTTGTCAGGAAGCAGTACACCAAAAGGGGCACGTGCGCTTGCCGAAACCCGGGATCGAACCAGGGACCTTTAGATCTTCAGTCTAACGCTCTCCCAACTGAGCTATTTCGGCCTTTGGTGTCATGGTTTGCCGACAACTGTGGGCTACCATGTGTTGGTGTGAAGGGATCCTATTGAGGAGTGACATTTTTATGTCTACGCATTTTGCCGGGGAAAGAAAAAAGGCAGCAAGATACGCAACTTTATTCCCGGTGAGACTAAGCAACCACTCTGTTATGAACAACAGCTACATGAGAAGCAAAGGAATCAAGCAATTTCTAGACTGATAAGAGGGAAAGACAACAGCTCACACATAGTGGGAGCGTTGTTAAGCCTACAAGAGCTGCCGAAACCCGGGATCGAACCAGGGACCTTTAGATCTTCAGTCTAACGCTCTCCCTACTGAGCTATTTCGGCACATTGAAGTGAAGTGAGGTGAGGTGAGGTGAGGTGAGGTGAGGTGAGGTGAGGTGAGGTGAGGTGAGGTGAGGTGAGGTGAGGTGAGGTGAGGTGAGGTGAGGTGAGGTGAGGTGAGGTGAGGTGAGGTGAGGTGAGGTGAGGTGAGGTGAGGTGAGGTGAGGTGAGGTGAGGTGAGGTGAGGTGAGGTGAGGTGAGGTGAGGTGAGGTGAGGTGAGGTGAGGTGAGGTGAGGTGAGGTGAATGCAAATGCAAAAAAGAATATTTGGCTTTACATTTAGAAAAGAGCAACATGCCAGAGCTTTCTTCCCAAGGCTCTGCAGCGCTATGTGTTGGTGTACACTGGTCCTTTGAAGAAGAACGCATTTTTGACATGTCCTTGCACATTGGCTGAGAAAATGATAAACTGCAGGATGTTGCCCAATGGCGTTTCTGCTGCGCCCAAGACCCTTACATGCTTTAAACCTTGCTCTTGGTCTTCCTATTCTTGTCAGGAAGCAGTACACCAAAAGGGGGACGTGCGCTTGCCGAAACCCGGGATCGAACCAGGGACCTTTAGATCTTCAGTCTAACGCTCTCCCAACTGAGCTATTTCGGCCTTTGGTGTCATGGTTTGCCGACAACTGTGGGCTACCATGTGTTGGTGTGAAGGGAACCTATTGAGGAGTGACATTTTTATGTCTACGCATTTTGCCGGGGAAAGAAAAAAGGCAGCAAGATACGCAACTTTATTCCCGGTGAGACTAAGCAACCACTCTGTTATGAACAACAGCTACATGAGAAGCAAAGGAATCAAGCAATTTCTAGACTGATAAGAGGGAAAGACAGCAGCTCACACATAGTGGGAGCATTGTTAAGCCTACAAGAGCTGCCGAAACCCAGGATCGAACCAGGGACCTTTAGATCTTCAGTCTAACGCTCTCCCAACTGAGCTATTTCGGCACATTGAAGTGAGGTGAAGTGAAGTGAAGTGAAGTTAGGTGAAGTGAAGTGAAGCAAATGCAAATGCAAATGCAAATGCAAATGCAAATGCAAATGCAAAAAAGAATATTTGGCTTTACATTTAGAAAAGAGCAACATGCCAGAGCTTTCTTCCCAAGGCTCTGCAGCGCTATGTGTTGGTGTACACTGGTCCTTTGAAGAAGAACGCATTTTTGACATGTCCTTGCACATTGGCTGAGAAAATGATAAACTGCAGGATGTTGCCCAATGGCGTTTCTGCTGCGCCCAAGACCCTTACATGCTTTAAACCTTGCTCTTGGTCTTCCTATTCTTGTCAGGAAGCAGTACACCAAAAGGGGCACGTGCGCTTGCCGAAACCCGGGATCGAACCAGGGACCTTTAGATCTTCAGTCTAACGCTCTCCCAACTGAGCTATTTCGGCCTTTGGTGTCATGGTTTGCCGACAACTGTGGGCTACCATGTGTTGGTGTGAAGGGAACCTATTGAGGAGTGACATTTTTATGTCTACGCATTTTGCCGGGGAAAGAAAAAAGGCAGCAAGATACGCAACTTTATTCCCGGTGAGACTAAGCAACCACTCTGTTATGAACAACAGCTACATGAGAAGCAAAGGAATCAAGCAATTTCTAGACTGATAAGAGGGAAAGACAACAGCTCACACATAGTGGGAGCGTTGTTAAGCCTACAAGAGCTGCCGAAACCCGGGATCGAACCAGGGACCTTTAGATCTTCAGTCTAACGCTCTCCCAACTGAGCTATTTCGGCACATTGAAGTGAGGTGAAGTGAAGTGAAGTGAAGTGAAGTGAAGTGAAGTGAAGCAAATGCAAATGCAAATGCAAATGCAAATGCAAATGCAAATGCAAAAAAGAATATTTGGCTTTACATTTAGAAAAGAGCAACATGCCAGAGCTTTCTTCCCAAGGCTCTGCAGCGCTATGTGTTGGTGTACACTGGTCCTTTGAAGAAGAACGCATTTTTGACATGTCCTTGCACATTGGCTGAGAAAATGATAAACTGCAGGATGTTGCCCAATGGCGTTTCTGCTGCGCCCAAGACCCTTACATGCTTTAAACCTTGCTCTTGGTCTTCCTATTCTTGTCAGGAAGCAGTACACCAAAAGGGGCACGTGCGCTTGCCGAAACCCGGGATCGAACCCAGGACCTTTAGATCTTCAGTCTAACGCTCTCCCAACTGAGCTATTTCGGCCTTTGGTGTCATGGTTTGCCGACAACTGTGGGCTACCATGTGTTGGTGTGAAGGGAACCTATTGAGGAGTGACATTTTTATGTCTACGCATTTTGCCGGGGAAAGAAAAAAGGCAGCAAGATACGCAACTTTATTCCCGGTGAGACTAAGCAACCACTCTGTTATGAACAACAGCTACATGAGAAGCAAAGGAATCAAGCAATTTCTAGACTGATAAGAGGGAAAGACAACAGCTCACACATAGTGGGAGCGTTGTTAAGCCTACAAGAGCTGCCGAAACCCGGGATCGAACCAGGGACCTTTAGATCTTCAGTCTAACGCTCTCCCAACTGAGCTATTTCGGCACATTGAAGTGAGGTGAAGTGAAGTGAAACAAATGCAAATGCAAATGCAAATGCAAATGCAAATGCAAATGCAAATGCAAAAAAGAATATTTGGCTTTACATTTAGAAAAGAGCAACATGCCAGAGCTTTCTTCCCAAGGCTCTGCAGCGCTATGTGTTGGTGTACACTGGTCCTTTGAAGAAGAACGCATTTTTGACATGTCCTTGCACATTGGCTGAGAAAATGATAAACTGCAGGATGTTGCCCAATGGCGTTTCTGCTGCGCCCAAGACCCTTACATGCTTTAAACCTTGCTCTTGGTCTTCCTATTCTTGTCAGGAAGCAGTACACCAAAAGGGGCACGTGCGCTTGCCGAAACCCGGGATCGAACCAGGGACCTTTAGATCTTCAGTCTAACGCTCTCCCAACTGAGCTATTTCGGCCTTTGGTGTCATGGTTTGCCGACAACTGTGGGCTACCATGTGTTGGTGTGAAGGGATCCTATTGAGGAGTGACATTTTTATGTCTACGCATTTTGCCGGGGAAAGAAAAAAGGCAGCAAGATACGCAACTTTATTCCCGGTGAGACTAAGCAACCACTCTGTTATGAACAACAGCTACATGAGAAGCAAAGGAATCAAGCAATTTCTAGACTGATAAGAGGGAAAGACAACAGCTCACACATAGTGGGAGCGTTGTTAAGCCTACAAGAGCTGCCGAAACCCGGGATCGAACCAGGGACCTTTAGATCTTCAGTCTAACGCTCTCCCAACTGAGCTATTTCGGCACATTGAAGTGAGGTGAAGTGAAGTGAAACAAATGCAAATGCAAATGCAAATGCAAATGCAAATGCAAAAAAGAATATTTGGCTTTACATTTAGAAAAGAGCAACATGCCAGAGCTTTCTTCCCAAGGCTCTGCAGCGCTATGTGTTGGTGTACACTGGTCCTTTGAAGAAGAACGCATTTTTGACATGTCCTTGCACATTGGCTGAGAAAATGATAAACTGCAGGATGTTGCCCAATGGCGTTTCTGCTGCGCCCAAGACCCTTACATGCTTTAAACCTTGCTCTTGGTCTTCCTATTCTTGTCAGGAAGCAGTACACCAAAAGGGGCACGTGGGCTTGCCGAAACCCGGGATCGAACCAGGGACCTTTAGATCTTCAGTCTAACGCTCTCCCAACTGAGCTATTTCGGCCTTTGGTGTCATGGTTTGCCGACAACTGTGGGCTACCATGTGTTGGTGTGAAGGGATCCTATTGAGGAGTGACATTTTTATGTCTACGCATTTTGCCGGGGAAAGAAAAAAGGCAGCAAGATACGCAACTTTATTCCCGGTGAGACTAAGCAACCACTCTGTTATGAACAACAGCTACATGAGAAGCAAAGGAATCAAGCAATTTCTAGACTGATAAGAGGGAAAGACAACAGCTCACACATAGTGGGAGCGTTGTTAAGCCTACAAGAGCTGCCGAAACACGGGATCGAACCAGGGACCTTTAGATCTTCAGTCTAACGCTCTCCCAACTGAGCTATTTCGGCACATTGAAGTGAAGTGAAGTGAAGTGAAGTGAAGTGAAGTGAAGTGAAGTGAAGTGAAGTGAAGTGAAGTGAAGTGAAGTGAAGTGAAGTGAAGTGAAGTGAAGTGAGGTGAGGTGAGGTGAGGTGAGGTGAGGTGAGGTGAGGTGAGGTGAGGTGAGGTGAGGTGAGGTGAGGTGAGGTGAAGTGAAGCAAATGCAAATGCAAATGCAAAAAAGAATATTTGGCTTTACATTTAGAAAAGAGCAACATGCCAGAGCTTTCTTCCCAAGGCTCTGCAGCGCTATGTGTTGGTGTACACTGGTCCTTTGAAGAAGAACGCATTTTTGACATGTCCTTGCACATTGGCTGAGAAAATGATAAACTGCAGGATGTTGCCCAATGGCGTTTCTGCTGCGCCCAAGACCCTTACATGCTTTAAACCTTGCTCTTGGTCTTCCTATTCTTGTCAGGAAGCAGTACACCAAAAGGGGCACGTGCGCTTGCCGAAACCCGGGATCGAACCAGGGACCTTTAGATCTTCAGTCTAACGCTCTCCCAACTGAGCTATTTCGGCCTTTGGTGTCATGGTTTGCCGACAACTGTGGGCTACCATGTGTTGGTGTGAAGGGAACCTATTGAGGAGTGACATTTTTATGTCTACGCATTTTGCCGGGGAAAGAAAAAAGGCAGCAAGATACGCAACTTTATTCCCGGTGAGACTAAGCAACCACTCTGTTATGAACAACAGCTACATGAGAAGCAAAGGAATCAAGCAATTTCTAGACTGATAAGAGGGAAAGACAACAGCTCACACATAGTGGGAGCGTTGTTAAGCCTACAAGAGCTGCCGAAACCCGGGATTGAACCAGGGACCTTTAGATCTTCAGTCTAACGCTCTCCCAACTGAGCTATTTCGGCACATTGAAGTGAGGTGAAGTGAAGTGAAGTGAAGTGAAGTGAAACAAATGCAAATGCAAATGCAAATGCAAATGCAAAAAAGAATATTTGGCTTTACATTTAGAAAAGAGCAACATGCCAGAGCTTTCTTCCCAAGGCTCTGCAGCGCTATGTGTTGGTGTACACTGGTCCTTTGAAGAAGAACGCATTTTTGACATGTCCTTGCACATTGGCTGAGAAAATGATAAACTGCAGGATGTTGCCCAATGGCGTTTCTGCTGCGCCCAAGACCCTTACATGCTTTAAACCTTGCTCTTGGTCTTCCTATTCTTGTCAGGAAGCAGTACACCAAAAGGGGCACGTGCGCTTGCCGAAACCCGGGACCGAACCAGGGACCTTTAGATCTTCAGTCTAACGCTCTCCCAACTGAGCTATTTCGGCCTTTGGTGTCATGGTTTGCCGACAACTGTGGGCTACCATGTGTTGGTGTGAAGGGATCCTATTGAGGAGTGACATTTTTATGTCTACGCATTTTGCCGGGGAAAGAAAAAAGGCAGCAAGATACGCAACTTTATTCCCGGTGAGACTAAGCAACCACTCTGTTATGAACAACAGCTACATGAGAAGCAAAGGAATCAAGCAATTTCTAGACTGATAAGAGGGAAAGACAACAGCTCACACATAGTGGGAGCGTTGTTAAGCCTACAAGAGCTGCCGAAACCCGGGATCGAACCAGGGACCTTTAGATCTTCAGTCTAACGCTCTCCCAACTGAGCTATTTCGGCACATTGAAGTGAAGTGAGGTGAGGTGAGGTGAGGTGAGGTGAGGTGAGGTGAGGTGAGGTGAGGTGAGGTGAGGTGAGGTGAGGTGAGGTGAGGTGAGGTGAGGTGAGGTGAGGTGAGGTGAGGTGAGGTGAGGTGAGGTGAGGTGAGGTGAGGTGAGGTGAGGTGAGGTGAGGTGAGGTGAGGCAAATGCAAAAAAGAATATTTGGCTTTACATTTAGAAAAGAGCAACATGCCAGAGCTTTCTTCCCAAGGCTCTGCAGCGCTATGTGTTGGTGTACAGTGGTCCTTTGAAGAAGAACGCATTTTTGACATGTCCTTGCACATTGGCTGAGAAAATGATAAACTGCAGGATGTTGCCCAATGGCGTTTCTGCTGCGCCCAAGACCCTTACATGCTTTAAACCTTGCTCTTGGTCTTCCTATTCTTGTCAGGAAGCAGTACACCAAAAGGGGCACGTGCGCTTGCCGAAACCCGGGATCGAACCAGGGACCTTTAGATCTTCAGTCTAACGCTCTCCCAACTGAGCTATTTCGGCCTTTGGTGTCATGGTTTGCCGACAACTGTGGGCTACCATGTGTTGGTGTGAAGGGATCCTATTGAGGAGTGACATTTTTATGTCTACGCATTTTGCCGGGGAAAGAAAAAAGGCAGCAAGATACGCAACTTTATTCCCGGTGAGACTAAGCAACCACTCTGTTATGAACAACAGCTACATGAGAAGCAAAGGAATCAAGCAATTTCTAGACTGATAAGAGGGAAAGACAACAGCTCACACATAGTGGGAGCGTTGTTAAGCCTACAAGAGCCGCCGAAACCCGGGATCGAACCAGGGACCTTTAGTTCTTCAGTCTAACGCTCTCCCAACTGAGCTATTTC